>NC_091309.1:18386480-18423980 GCF_038502225.1 Cherax quadricarinatus
TCTTTATTCAGGAAACGTTTCGCCACACAGTGGCTTCATCAGTCCAATACAAAGAGGAAGGCGTAAGGAGAGGAGGAGAATGAGGTAATCAGTCCCTCAACCTGGAGTCGATGTGTTCAGTCCATCAATCTTGTAGAATGTACAGCATAGGGCCGTAGACGTGGCTTATATACTGTAGTGAGGTGACGTGAAGCAGGTGGAGGCGGGGTCATAGTGGTACCATCCACTAGTCGAAGTAGGTCTTCGTCCAAAGGTTGAACAAGTGTTGAAGAATTCTTTGTAACAAGACCCCATGATGCTGCAGTGTCTGACAGTTGTGATGAATGGTTTGAAAAACCGACAAGTTGAAGATTGAGACACTTATGCAGCATATGGGAATCTTTATTCAGGAAACGTTTCGCCACACAGTGGCTTCATCAGTCCAATACAAAGAGGAAGGCGTAAGGAGAGGAGGAGAATGAGGTAATCAGTCCCTCAACCTGGAGTCGATGTGTTCAGTCCATCAATCTTGTAGAATGTACAGCATAGGGCCGTAGACGTGGCTTATATACTGTAGTGAGGTGACGTGAAGCAGGTGGAGGCGGGGTCATAGTGGTACCATCCACTAGTCGAAGTAGGTCTTCGTCCAAAGGTTGAACAAGTGTTGAAGAATTCTTTGTAACAAGACCCCATGATGCTGCAGTGTCTGACAGTTGTGATGAATGGTTTGAAAAACCGACAAGTTGAAGATTGAGACACTTATGCAGCATATGGGAATCTTTATTCAGGAAACGTTTCGCCACACAGTGGCTTCATCAGTCCAATACAAAGAGGAAGGCGTAAGGAGAGGAGGAGAATGAGGTAATCAGTCCCTCAACCTGGAGTCGATGTGTTCAGTCCATCAATCTTGTAGAATGTACAGCATAGGGCCGTAGACGTGGCTTATATACTGTAGTGAGGTGACGTGAAGCAGGTGGAGGCGGGGTCATAGTGGTACCATCCACTAGTCGAAGTAGGTCTTCGTCCAAAGGTTGAACAAGTGTTGAAGAATTCTTTGTAACAAGACCCCATGATGCTGCAGTGTCTGACAGTTGTGATGAATGGTTTGAAAAACCATAAGTGTCTCAATCTTCAACTTGTCGGTTTTTCAAACCATTCATCACAACTGTCAGACACTGCAGCATCATGGGGTCTTGTTACAAAGAATTCTTCAACACTTGTTCAACCTTTGGACGAAGACCTACTTCGACTAGTGGATGGTACCACTATGACCCCGCCTCCACCTGCTTCACGTCACCTCACTACAGTATATAAGCCACGTCTACGGCCCTATGCTGTACATTCTACAAGATTGATGGACTGAACACATCGACTCCAGGTTGAGGGACTGATTACCTCATTCTCCTCCTCTCCTTACGCCTTCCTCTTTGTATTGGACTGATGAAGCCACTGTGTGGCGAAACGTTTCCTGAATAAAGATTCCCATATGCTGCATAAGTGTCTCAATCTTCAACTTGTCGGTTTTTCAAACCATTCATCACAACTGTCAGACACTGCAGCATCATGGGGTCTTGTTACAAAGAATTCTTCAACACTTGTTCAACCTTTGGACGAAGACCTACTTCGACTAGTGGATGGTACCACTATGACCCCGCCTCCACCTGCTTCACGTCACCTCACTACAGTATATAAGCCACGTCTACGGCCCTATGCTGTACATTCTACAAGATTGATGGACTGAACACATCGACTCCAGGTTGAGGGACTGATTACCTCATTCTCCTCCTCTCCTTACGCCTTCCTCTTTGTATTGGACTGATGAAGCCACTGTGTGGCGAAACGTTTCCTGAATAAAGATTCCCATATGCTGCATAAGTGTCTCAATCTTCAACTTGTCGGTTTTTCAAACCATTCATCACAACTGTCAGACACTGCAGCATCATGGGGTCTTGTTACAAAGAATTCTTCAACACTTGTTCAACCTTTGGACGAAGACCTACTTCGACTAGTGGATGGTACCACTATGACCCCGCCTCCACCTGCTTCACGTCACCTCACTACAGTATATAAGCCACGTCTACGGCCCTATGCTGTACATTCTACAAGATTGATGGACTGAACACATCGACTCCAGGTTGAGGGACTGATTACCTCATTCTCCTCCTCTCCTTACGCCTTCCTCTTTGTATTGGACTGATGAAGCCACTGTGTGGCGAAACGTTTCCTGAATAAAGATTCCCATATGCTGCATAAGTGTCTCAATCTTCAACTTGTCGGTTTTTCAAACCATTCATCACAACTGTCAGACACTGCAGCATCATGGGGTCTTGTTACAAAGAATTCTTCAACACTTGTTCAACCTTTGGACGAAGACCTACTTCGACTAGTGGATGGTACCACTATGACCCCGCCTCCACCTGCTTCACGTCACCTCACTACAGTATATAAGCCACGTCTACGGCCCTATGCTGTACATTCTACAAGATTGATGGACTGAACACATCGACTCCAGGTTGAGGGACTGATTACCTCATTCTCCTCCTCTCCTTACGCCTTCCTCTTTGTATTGGACTGATGAAGCCACTGTGTGGCGAAACGTTTCCTGAATAAAGATTCCCATATGCTGCATAAGTGTCTCAATCTTCAACTTGTCGGTTTTTCAAACCATTCATCACAACTGTCAGACACTGCAGCATCATGGGGTCTTGTTACAAAGAATTCTTCAACACTTGTTCAACCTTTGGACGAAGACCTACTTCGACTAGTGGATGGTACCACTATGACCCCGCCTCCACCTGCTTCACGTCACCTCACTACAGTATATAAGCCACGTCTACGGCCCTATGCTGTACATTCTACAAGATTGATGGACTGAACACATCGACTCCAGGTTGAGGGACTGATTACCTCATTCTCCTCCTCTCCTTACGCCTTCCTCTTTGTATTGGACTGATGAAGCCACTGTGTGGCGAAACGTTTCCTGAATAAAGATTCCCATATGCTGCATAAGTGTCTCAATCTTCCACCCTAGGTTGTGAAGTGAAGCTGCATCACGGCATGATAAAGTGAACACCACACTGATGAGGTGGTCACTGAACACTGGTATAAATCACTGGGTCCTGCCTCACTCTCTCCCTCCAGGGATAATCTAATCTTTCTAAATTTTTAATACACGTTAGAGTAGTTTTTCTATTACATTATCATGGCCCTGTGCTAGTCCCGCAGGGACTAGCACAGTTGCCCTTCCCTTCCGAGGAAGGGAAGGGAAGGGCAACTATCACCAGATGAAAACTTTATCAGCATCAAGGCTTAATCAGGTCAAGACATTCCGTAGGTTCGAGCCTATAGCGTTACATATACACTTATCTAGTAAAAGTTTTATTATTAATATTATTCATGGCGATGTCGTACATCTGCCGGGATCATTGTTTGAGGAATGTGAGGTACCGTATTTTCCGCCATATAAAGTACATCACAAAAGTATGATAATGGTATAACAGTAATCATACTCAAGGGTTAATTACCCTCTTACTTTACGCTAACGCGTAACCCTTAACCCTAACTTTGAGCATATAAGGCGCAGGTCCATTTTTCAAGACTTTGTTAGGAAAAAAGGCGCACCTTATATGCCGGGAAATACGGTAATGAATTTTGAACCAAAAATAGGACAGCTCCAGTTCCCTGGATTAAAAGCCCTTCATCAGCACTGAGACAAACCTCTGAAGGGCCTCTGACACGTAGATACGTCGAATAACAACATAAATAGAAATTCGACAAAGACGCAAATTGCCGGCGGGAAAAACCAGGGAGACAGACTACACAGCCGTGGTGGCTGGTGGCGGCTTAACGAGGAGGCCCTTGGACGCCCACCGCTCGTAATTGTGGCAATCACCACCTGGGACGAGACAACCTCAACCCCATCTCCCCCCCCCCCAGCACTTGATCTTACCTAACCTAATGTCATTTTTTATTTCTACACACAGCTGAATGTACAGCCATTTTGATAGGTTGTTAGTAATAGACGCAAAATACCAGACGTGCATTCAGCTATCTGTGGCCAGCTGGAGACCACCTGAAGCCTGAATATGACTTCAAGCTAGATAAAAAATATTTGCTGTAATTTCATGCATTTATGTTACTTGAAAAAACAGAAGTGAGTGGCTTCAAGCGTGTGACGTGGCGATCCTAAAACAGCTGCTGCAACGATGTACCACTTCTCCAGACTGCCTTATACCGCGTGACCTGGCGGTAGAGAGACAGCTGCTGCAACGATGTACCACTTCTCCAGACTGCCTTATAACGCGTGACCTGGCGGTAGAGACAGCTGCTGCAACGACGTACCACTTCTCCACACTGCCTTATAACGCGTGACCTGGCGGTAGAGAGACAGCTGCTGCAACGACGTACCACTTCTCCAGACTGCCTTATAACGCGTGACCTGGCGGTAGAGACAGCTGCTGCAACGACGTACCACTTCTCCACACTGCCTTATAACGCGTGACCTGGCGGTAGAGACAGCTGCTGCAACGACGTACCACTTCTCCACACTGCCTTATAACGCGTGACCTGGCGGTAGAGAGACAGCTGCTGCAACGATGTACCACATCTCCAGACTGCCTTATAACGCGTGACCTGGCGGTAGAGAGACAGCTGCTGCAACGATGTACCACTTCTCCACACTGCCTTATAACGCGTGACCTGGCGGTAGAGAGACAGCTGCTGCAACGATGTACCACTTCTCCACACTGCCTTATAACGCGTGACCTGGCGGTAGAGACAGCTGCTGCAACGATGTACCACTTCTCCAGACTGCCTTATAACGCGTGACCTGGCGGTAGAGACAGCTGCTGCAACGATGTACCACTTCTCCACACTGCCTTATAACGCGTGACCTGGCGGTAGAGAGACAGCCGCTGCAACGATGTACCACTTCTCCACACTGCCTTATAACGCGTGACCTGGCGGTAGAGAGACAGCTGCTGCAACGATGTACCACTTCTCCAGACTGCCTTATAACGCGTGACCTGGCGGTAGAGAGACAGCTGCTGCAACGATGTACCACTTCTCCACACTGCCTTATAACGCGTGACCTGGCGGTAGAGAGACAGCTGCTGCAACGATGTACCACTTCTCCAGACTGCCTTATAACGCGTGACCTGGCGGTAGAGAGACAGCTGCTGCAACGATGTACCACTTCTCCAGACTGCCTTATAACGCGTGACCTGGCGGTAGAGAGACAGCTGCTGCAACGATGTACCACTTCTCCAGACTGCCTTATACCGCGTGACCTGGCGGTAGAGAGACAGCTGCTGCAACGATGTACCACTTCTCCAGACTGCCTTATACCGCGTGACCTGGCGGTAGAGAGACAGCTGCTGCAACGATGTACCACTTCTCCACACTGCCTTATACCGCGTGACCTGGCGGTAGAGAGACAGCTGCTGCAACGATGTACCACTTCTCCAGACTGCCTTATACCGCGTGACCTTGCGGTAGAGAGACAGCTGCTTCAACGATGTACCACTTCTCCAGACTGCCTTATACCGCGTGACCTGGCGGTAGAGAGAGAGCTGCTGCAACGATGTACCACTTCTCCACACTGCCTTATACCGCGTGACCTGGCGGTAGAGAGACAGCTGCTTCAACGATGTACCACTTCTCCGGACTGCCTTATACCGCGTGACCTGGCGGTAGAGAGACAGCTGCTTCAACGACGTACCACTTCTCCACACTGCCTTATACCGCGTGACCTGGCGGTAGAGAGACAGCTGCTGCAACGATGTACCACTTCTCCAGACTGCCTTATACCGCGTGACCTGGCGGTAGAGAGACAGCTGCTGCAACGATGTACCACTTCTCCAGACTGCCTTATACCGCGTGACCTGGCGGTAGAGAGACAGCTGCTGCAACGATGTACCACTTCTCCAGACTGCCTTATAACGCGTGACCTGGCGGTAGAGAGACAGCTGCTGCAACGATGTACCACTTCTCCACACTGCCTTATAACGCGTGACCTGGCGGTAGAGAGACAGCTGCTGCAACGATGTACCACTTCTCCACACTGCCTTATAACGCGTGACCTGGCGGTAGAGAGACAGCTGCTGCAACGATGTACCACTTCTCCACATTGCCTTATAATTAATACTAAATCCATGAATTGTTTTTTTTACATGGAGGTTGTGAGAGCCACCAACTGTGAGTCAGTGGCGGGTTTTAATGGAGAACACCCAACACCAACAGCAGCAGCCACTCTCGCTCCTTTAAACAGCTACACTCGTTTATGAATTCTCCTCACACTGACTCCTAGCGTGGAAAGGACAGGAGCTAGAGCTGATCTCTGCCTGCTGCTGAGGTCAGGTAATCACCGTCTCCAAGTAAAAACATTTCCTAGATAAGAACATCAAATATGGCCCTCCTGGGAGAGGTGGGTTTCATATCCCCTCACGCCTATGATTTCATACAATGGTTTATTATGAATCTTCAGCACACACAAATATATATATATATATATATATATATATATATATATATATATATATATATATATATATAATATAAAATGGGGCTGGCTGAGACCGGAAGGGGGAGGAAGAGAAAACTCTGATTTTATATAAAATTTTGCCTGGCGAATATTTTCACCTACATTCACTGCTGAGGTACAATACAACTATCCTCAGACAGAGAGACTGCGATATCTCGCACGTTCTTTTGCCCTCGTTCGTTCTGTCTTGGTTTTCAGAGTAAAATTCGTATTTCTACTAGTTCAAGGAAAACTAACTTTATTCACGTTCAAAAATTATATTCTGCCTTGTCTGTACATTTATAAAGCATGAATCTCAACATATTTTTTTTGCTGTGCCAACAGGCGGTGTAAACTTGTTTCTATCAGTGAAACACAAAATTTTCATTTGTTTATATTCCTACACATGAGATACGAATGAAAATTCTCGAAGCATTCGCATAGGCGTTCAATGCATGAGTTATTATTATTATTATTATTTATATGAATTACTGAACATTTCGGGATCATACAGCACACTGGGAATGGAAGGGAATCAGATTTGATCCAAGGAAACTGGAGGGTAGCTTTAAGCCTCTGAATCAACCGGCATCAAGAAGCTTACCCTCAAGGGAATGTTTCATACAGTGTAGACTACATTTTCTTTTCAATATATTTTGTCTTCCTCCCATAACTGCATCTTGAGAGTAAACTTAACAATGATTACATATATATACATATATATACTTCCCATCTCCAGGACTCAAGTCCGGCCTGCCGGTTTCCTTGAATCCCTTCATAAATGTTACTTTGCTCACACTCCCACAGCACATCAAGTATTCAGAACCATTTGTCTCCATTCGCTCCTATCAAATACGCTCACGCACGCTTGCTGGAAGTCCAAGCCCCTCGCACACATAACCTCCTTTACCCCGTCCCTCCAACCCTTCCTAGGCCGACCCCTACCCCGCCTTCCCTCCACTACAGATTTATACACTCTCGAAGTCATTCTGTTTTGTTCCAGTCTCTCTACATGTCCGAACCACCTCAACAACCCCTCCTCAGCCCTCTGGATAATAGTTTTGGTAATCCCACACCTTCTCCTAATTTCCAAACTACGAATTCTCTGCATTATATTCACATCACACATTGTCCTCAGACATGATATCTCCACTGCCTCCAGCCTTCTCCTCATTGCAACATTCATCACCCATGCTTCACACCCATACTAGAGTGTTGGTACAATTATACTCTTATACATTCCCCTCTTTGCTTCCATGGACAAAGTCCTTTGTCTCCACAGACTCCTAAGTGAACCACTCACCCTCTTCTCCTTATCAATTCTGTGATTCACCTCATCCTTCAGAGACCCATCTGTTGACACGTCCACTCCTAAATATCTGAATACATTCACCTCCTCCATACTCTCTCCCTCCAATCTGATATCCAATCTTTCGTCACCTAATCTTTTTATGCTCATAACCTTACTCTTTCCTATATTCGCTTTTAATTTTCTTCTTTTACATACCCTACCAAATTCATCAACCAACCTTTGCAACTTCTCTTCAGAATCTCCCAAAAGCACAGTGTCATCAGCAAAAAGCAACTGTGACAACTCCCACTTTGTTTTTTATTCTTTATCTTTTAACTCCACATCTCTTGCCAAGACCCTAGCATTCACTTCTCTTACAATTCTATCTATAAATATATTGAACAACCACAGACATCACACATCCTTGTCTAAGACCTACTTTTACTGGGAAATAATCTCCCTCTCTCCTACATACTCTAACCTGAGCCTAACTGTCCTCGTAAAAACTCTTCACTGCTTCCAGTAACCTACCACCTATACCATATACCTGCAACATCTGCCACATTACCCCCCTACCCACCCTGTCATATGCCTTCTCCAAATCCATAAATGCCACAAAAACCTCTTTACCCTTATCTAAATACTGTTCACGTATGTTTCACTGTAAACACTTGGTCCACACACCCCCTACCTTTCCTAAAGCCTCCTTGTTCATCTGCTATCCTACTCTCTGTCTTACTCTCAATTCTTTCAATAATAACTCTACCATACACTTTACCAGGTATACTCAACAGACTTATTCCCCTATAATTTTTGCGCTCTCTTTTACCCCCTTTGCCTTTATACAAAGGAACTATGCATGCTCTCTGCCAATCCCTAGGTACCTTACCATCTTCCATACATTTAGTAAATAATAGCACCAACCACTCCAAAACTATATCCCCACCTACTTTTAACATTTCTCTCTTTATCCCATCAATCCCAGTTGCTTTACCCTCTTTCATTTTACCCACTGCCTCACGAACTTCCCCCACACTCACAAATGGTTCTTCCTCACTCCTACAAGATGTTATTCCTCCTTGCCCTACACACGAAATCACAGCTTCCCTATCTTCATCAACATTTAACAATTCCTGAAAATACTCCACCTCTAACTCTCCATTTAATAACTCTCCTCTCCTATTTTTAACTGTCAATTCCATTTGTTCCCTAGGCTTCCTCAACTTATTTATCTCACTCCAAAACTTTTTCTTATTTTCAACAAAATTTGTTGATAACATCTCACCCACTCTCTCAATTGCTCTCTTTTTACATTGCTTCACCACTCTCTTAACCTCTTTTTCTCTCCATATACTCTTCCCTCCTTGCATCACTTCTACTTTGTAAAAACCTCTCATATGCTATCTTTTCTCCCTTACTACTCTCTTTACAGCATCATTAGACCAATCGCTCTTCTTCCCTCCCGCACCCACTTTCCTGTAACCACAAACTTTTGCTGAACACTCAAACACTACATTCTTAAACCTACCCCATACATCTTCGACCCCATTGCCTATACTCTCACTAGCCCATCTATCCTCCAATAGTTGTTTATATCTTACCCTAACTGCCTTCTCTTTCAGTTCATAAACCTTCACCTCTCTCTTACTTGCTGCTTCTATTTTCCTTGTATCGCATCTATCTTTTACTCTCACTGTAGCTACAACTAGAAAGTGATCTGATATATCTGTGGCCCCTCTATAAACATGTACATCCTGAAGTATATTCAGCACTCTTTTTATCTACCAATACATAGTCCAACAAACTACTGTCATTACGCCCTACATCATATCTTGTATACTTATTTACCCCTCAAGGAGGGGTGTTAATGTTGCAGTTTTATAACTGTAGTGTAAAGCACCCCTGTGGCAAGACAGTGATGGAATGAATGATGAAGAAAGTTTTTCTTTTTCGGGACACCCTGCCTTGGTGGGAATCGGCCGATGTGTTATATAAAGTCTTAACATATCTAAACGTATAAGAGAAAATTTTAGAAAGGACTTAATTTTAAATGAGTTCTTGCTAACTGACCAGTTTAGCATTTCACGTTTTTACGCAAGTGTATACGACGACTCATGTTATTCAACAATTGTTTTAATGTCACTTCTGACATGCTGTCTAGTGTACGCTGAATGTTGGCCTGTAGCTCTTCCAGTCTATGAAGCTGATATGAACACACAGTTCTTTAACCAAAAAAAAAAAAAATGATCACTGAAACAAAGAAAAGCAATAGGCTGCCTTACTGTATGCATTCTCCATCCTGTACGTTCCTTTTCAAACAAACCGTATATATAATGCAGCATTCAGCAGTTCAGTAAATTCAATAGAATGTTTCAATATTCTGCATTATTTGCAGGATTTTGAAATGAGAAAAATCTATTTTCAATTTACCAATTCAATCAACGCAGAATATTCACTGACATGAAACATTAATCAGGCTCTGTCCTCTGTTAAAAATGTATGCATTTTATTTGAAACATATAAGATTTTCAAATGTCAAGCCATTTCCGTATGCCAGATCTTCGCAGAGTAACAAAATTTAATTAACAATCATCCTATCTGCTAAATCCTATTTTCTGCCCACTGAAAAACTGCACGGAAATGAGAAATGCGAGATGTGGAAAAAAAACCTGAGACGAGTCGAGAACAGATGGTCGAGAATACATCGCACAACTTAGTGCCTGACGCCCACCAGAGGTTTTCCCTAGGCACATATATCCTTCATGCCTTCACCGACGCGAGTAGCCTCACTAGTCCAGCAATCCAGGGGGTGAACCTGGAACTGTTGGGTCCACTGGAACAGTGTCTGGGAATGAGTTTGGTGAGCAAACGTACACACGGTGGGAAAGTTCAAAGCTGGTGATGTGGACATCACCCGCTCTCTTGTTACGATGAGTGTTGCGATGCTTCACTAACCGAATTAAGCCTGAATGCCTTCCACATCCCCCCCCCAGGCGCTGTATAATCCTCCGGGTTTAGCGCTTCCCCTTGATTAACATAACATTCACTAACACCAGTACCAAAATGTTTTCTTTTCATTGTGTGAACATGTCAAACGTGGCATTCCATCTCCAATGTGTCAACCTTCATGTTATGCTTTGGAAAGCTGCAGATATGCAACACTGACCAACTGTGGACATATGTTCATTGGCTGGAAAAATTGCCCTGTACCTGTCTTCAGTTCTGGACGTGTACCCCCCCCCCCACCTCCGCCAGCACTGCTCAAGTTTATCTCATTCAACTTCAGGATCAAAGGGTATGTCTTCAAAAGAGACGCAAGTGTTTTACAGCTGAAATATCATGCACAAACTATTGACACTGCCCAGATACAGAGCGATGTAATAACTTTACCAGAGTTCCTCTGGAAGATGAAGATGACGATGAGTGAGAAGCTATAAAGTCCTTTATATTCCTTTTATTTTTGTAATCTTCATTTTTTACCTAAGTTGAATATGGCTTGGTACCCTCATTCCTATAATCCATATTTAATTTTTTTAACTTACTCAGTAACCAGCTTGACAATCTTTAATGAAATAGGGTTCACTCATCGCCTGTCTTTGGGGACTGTTTACCATATATGTTTCTTTTACATTTCGACCAGTTTTGTAGCTATTTCATATTTATAGTTATAGTTTTTGTATGACAGCAAAATATTTGTCTTGAAAACTAAAAACAATGTAAGTTCAACATCAGCATGCAAGACTAGGTTGCAACATTCTGCATCATGTTAAACTTGAATATGTGCGCATCTTGAATGCGATGCTAAGAAGCTAAACTTAAGAAAAAATCTTCCTGGTGAATTTGCAATGGCCAAAAATTTACTCACTGTATAAGAAAATATAGATTTAAAAATCATATTAGGCGCTAAGTTATGGCCGAAAACTATGTAAGTGGGACCTCCACGGTAACCCTTCCTATAAAACACTGTTGGAGCTGAGTGTAGAGAAGATAAACGTTAGCGGTGTTCTCTTGAATTTATTTTAAAGACAAGTTACCTAGTGCACGTAGGTACAGCGTTAGGTCATAAAGGTAATGTGTAGTAATGGAGTAGTGTGGACCTTGTCCAGACAAGGGGTATACTTCGCCGAGGGCCTTGTAAGATAGTCTCTAGTGCGACACTCTTTACCTGGATAAAGGTGACGTCCACTGCTGAGAGGCATGAGCTGGTTTAGCACCAGTACCGTAAAACATAAAAGTGGCACGCTATTTAAGGTGTAATAGTAGTTGTTGTAATATATTCAGAGCACTTTGGCCGTGTGGATAACACTGCTTACAACCATAAAAAAAATATACAAAGAAACACAATCACACAATTTAAAAAAGGCGAAAATTAACAGAATAAACTACGAACATAAACACTAAAGACAAATAAATGCTGTTATATTAAGTTAAAATAGCCAATATCAACTGAAAACCCATTATATTATTGTCATAAGATTCCCCTGAAACCTCCCAGAGATCTCTACAGGCATCCTGATAATTATAAAAACAATGACAAAGGCGAAAAAAACACAAGGCGTGAGCCTCAATTTTTCCTTGATAAGCCATTATTTAGACTAATAGTCCCAGTTCTAGTCTCCATATTACAGTATTTCCTGTCCAGTCTGAAAGCGGGTCGCGGGGACGATAATCTCCCCTAGATTCACTAATAGGTATAACACGTGTAAGGCATTTCACCTATAATCACTGGCTCTACAGGTGTGGCGCTGCCACTTTTGACCAGGTGAGTCTGGTCACTACCAGGTTAATACAGGTAACCTCACTGTAACTGACGAAATTCCTGAATTTACTGACTACATACACTGCCTGAGAACCCTTAGACACGTGTAATTATAATAACCATTGCACTCACACCAGGGCAGTAAGGAAGGGGGAGGGGAAGCTTAATTAAGGGTGACTGATGCGAAGACAAGGGTGAGGGAGTGAAGAGAGGGTCGAGGGAGAGTGATATACCTTTGATAAGTTCCGAGAGCTTTTCTACTCTCAGAGCCCGGCCTTGGGCCAGGCTTGGCTCAGGAAGAGTGAAGAGAGGAGTGACGGAGAATGAAGACAGTGAAGTGGTGAAAGAGAATGAAGAGAGGGGAGAAGGAGAGTAAAGAGAGGGGTGAAGTAGAGTGAGGAGAGGGGTGAGGGAGAGTGACGACAGAAAGAGTGAAGAGAGAGAGTGAAGATAAATTGAGTGACGTGAGGGTGTGTAATATTAGGCAGAGAATGGAGGGATAATCCGTGCTGAGTGAGGATATGGAAAAGAGGATGAGGAAAGAGAGTTGATGAGTAGTAAAGAATAAGGAGGGAAGGGTGCTGAATGAGGAAAGAGAAAAGAGAAAGGGGAATAAAAGATTAACAGGGAAGAGGTAGTGATGGTGGTGGTGGCGGGGTATTGTGTTGGTGGTGGTGATGGTGGTTGTAGTCGTAAAGGCAATGGGGCAAGTAAGTTTATTCAGGTATAAGTATACATAAATACAGTTACACAAATTATCATACATAGCAGCATATGTGTAGATTACCTAGGATTACTCAAGAAATCAGACAAAGGTGGTTGTGTTGGCGAAAGAGGGAGCGGTTGTAGTATTGATGGATGTGATGGTGGTGGTGAGAACTGCAGTAGTAGTGACAACAATGTATGAACGCCCTAGTTCCTTGAGGCTCGTACGTTTCTTGATACCTCCTCTCGTGTAGGCACTCTGTCATCTTGAAGGCTCAATTTGTCTGCGTGTTGTTGCCTAGCAGTGGCTGGTGTTTGGCGCTTCACAGGTTCCTCAGAAGGAGAGTTGTTCATCTGGGGTCGGCCATTAAGACTGCGGAGCACGCAATAATCCGCTTCTCTTGGCTCACTTGTTTCTCTTGACGACGCTGCAAACCTCGCTCGAAGAATCTGGTCGTCAGCGTCATCTTCAGTCCTCTGAAACTCATGTGGTGTTTCCCACTGGGTTGCATCATTATGTACAGTTCAGATTTATCTTATTAAGCATTATTTCCAAAGCTAACCACTAGTGCACTGACCAAGTCTTCTCAGTGGTACCCTGGCATTCCCTATGCCTATTACTAAAACAAGTCAGTCTCCGTATGGTACTTTGGTATTTACGAAGTTAATTCTCAACATAAGATCAGACACTTACCAGATCCATTCCCGAAGAAGGACAGTCAGGTCCACCACATGATCATGCCATTTCCCAAGTCTAGTCTCACTAGAGGAAACTAGATCTCCCATCCTTCCGTGGCGCTTCACCTCAAACCTTTTAACCCAACAGGTATCAGAGCAGTTGCCGGTGTGAGCAAAAAGAAGCCAACGACTCCCTGACCACTGATGTCCCACCAACCAGGACCCTGGGGAAACCCCTCCGCCCACTCCGGTTCCATGGCGATGCCCCAGTAAAGCTATAATCAGATTAAACCCCAGTGCAGGCTTGGGAGTAATTGGAGCTGGAATGCATACTATTTCCCTTAGGACTGAATGGAAGAGAAGAGGTGTTTGAGAGACTGAAAAGGATATGAGAGAGAGAGAGAGAGTGAGAGAGAGTGAGAGAGAGAGAGAGAGAGAGAGAGAGAGAGAGAGAGAGAGAGAGAGAGAGAGAGAGAGTGAGAGAGTGAGAGAGTGAGAGTGAGAGTGAGAGAGTGAGAGAATGAGAGAGTGAGAGAGTGAGAGTGAGTGAGAGAGAGAGAGAGAAACTGTAACCCAAATGTGGTAACAAATCAGCTTTACAGAAGTTATGAGGAAGAGAGGAGCGGTGGTGGTGTTGGTAGATGTAGGTGAGGCGGAGGTATTAATTGTATCTCGAATATAAATAAATATAACATATTTTCTGAGGTATCGAGAGAAACGAGGAGTGAATAAAAAATACATATACTGTACATTAATAAGTTACCCCCTCTGGATGAGTGAATATCGAGTGTATATATGGAGACAGTCTGGGAAAAACTATCGTGAAAAAAGGAGATTGCATTACGGAACTTAAGGAAGATAAACAGTGGTTATCGAGCCTAGAGGCTAGTGTCAGCAGTGAGAGGCACACTACTGTGGCTAGTGTCAGCAGTGAGAGGCACACTACTGTGGCTAGTGTCAGCAGTGAGAGGCACACTACTGTGGCTAGTGTCAGCAGTGAGAGGCACACTACTGTGGCTAGTGTCAGCAGTGAGAGGCACACTACTGTGGCTAGTGTCACCAGTGAGAGGCACACTACTGTGGCTAGTGTCACCAGTGAGAGGCACACTACTGTGGCTAGTGTCAGCAGTGAGAGGCACACTACTGTGGCTAGTGTCACCAGTGAGAGGCACACTACTGTGGCTAGTGTCACCAGTGAGAGGCACACTACTGTGGCTAGTGTCAGCAGTGAGAGGCACACTACTGTGGCTAGTGTCACCAGTGAGAGGCACACTACTGTGGCTAGTGTCACCAGTGAGAGGCACACTACTGTGGCTAGTGTCAGCAGTGAGAGGCACACTACTGTGGCTAGTGTCACCAGTGAGAGGCACACTACTGTGGCTAGTGTCAGCAGTGAGAGGCACACTACTGTGGCTAGTGTCACCAGTGAGAGGCACACTACTGTGGCTAGTGTCACCAGTGAGAGGCACACTACTGTGGCTAGTGTCACCAGTGAGAGGCACACTACTGTGGCTAGTGTCACCAGTGAGAGGCATACTCCTGTGGCTAGTGTCAGCAGTGAGAGGCACACTCCTGTGGCTAGTGTCAGCAGTGAGGCATACTCCTATGGTTAATGTCAGCAGCGAGAGGCACACTCCTGTGGCTAGTGTCAGCAGTGAGAGGCACACTCCTGTGGCTAGTGTCAGCAGTGAGAGGCATATTTCTGTGGCTAGTGTCAGCAGTGAGAGGCACACTCCTGTTGCAAGTGTCAGCAGTGAGGCATACTCCTATGGTTAGTGTCAGCAGTGAGAGGCACACTCCTGTGGCTAATGTCAGCAGGGAGGCATACTCCTATGGTTAGTGTCAGAAGTGAGAGGCACACTCCTGTGGCTAGTGTCAGCAGTGAGGCATACTCCTATGGTTAGTGTCAGCAGTGAGAGGCACACTCCTGTTGCTAGTGTCAGCAGTGAGGCATACTCCTATGATTAGTGTCAGCAGTGAGAGGCACACTCGTGTGGCTAGTGTCAGCAGTGAGAGGCACACTCCTGTGGCTAGTGTCAGCAGTGAGAGGCACACTCCTGTGGCTAGTGTCAGCAGTGAGAGGCATACTCCTGTGGCTAGTGTCAGCAGTGAGAGGCACACTCCTTTGGCTAATGTCAGCAATGAAAGGTACACTCTTGTGGCTAGTGTCAGCAGTGAGAAGCATACTCCTGTGGGTAGTGTCAGCAGTGAGAGGCACATTCCTGTGGTTAGTGTCAGCAGTGAGAGGCATACTCCTGTGGCTAGTGTCAGCAACAAGAGGCATACTCCTGTGGTTAGTGTGCCTGTAGCTAGTGTCAGCAGTGAGAGGCATACTCCTGTGGCTAGTGTCAGCAGTGAGAGGCACACTCATGTGGCAAGTGTCAGCAGTGAGAGGCACACTCCTGTGGCTAATGTCAGCAGTGAGAGGCACACTCCTGTGGCTAGTGTCAGCAATGAAAGGTACACTCCTGTTGCTAGTGTCAGCAGTGAGAGGCATACTCCTGTGGGTAGTGTCAGCAGTGAGAGGCACATTCCTGTAGTTAGTGTCAGCAGTGAGAGGCATACTCCTGTGGCTAGTGTCAGCAACAAGAGGCATACTCCTGTGGTTAGTGTGCCTGTAGCTAGTGTCAGCAGTGAGAGGCATACTCCTGTGGCTAGTGTCAGCAGTGAGAGGCACACTCATGTGGCAAGTGTCAGCAGTGAGAGGCACACTCCTGTGGCTAATGTCAGCAGTGAGAGGCACACTCCTGTGGCTAGTGTCAGCAATGAAAGGTACACTCTTGTGGCTAATGTCAGCAGTGAGAAGCACACTCCTGTGGCTGGTGTCAGCAATGAAAGGTACACTCCTGTGGCTAGTGTCAGCAGTGAGAGGCACATTCCTGTGGTTAGTGTCAGCAGTGAGAGGCACATTCCTGTGGTTAGTGTCAGCAGTGAGAGGCATACTCCTGTGGTTAGTGTCAGCGGTGAGAGGCACACTCCTGTGACTAGTGTGAGCAGTGAGAGGCACACTCCTGTGGCTAGTGTCAGCAGTGAGAGGCACACTCTTGTGGCTAGTGTCAGCAGTGAGAGGCGGTCACCTGTGTTTAGTATTAGCAGTGAGAGGCACACACCTTTGGCTAGTGTCAGCAGTGAGAGGCACACATGTGGCTAGTGTCAGCAGTGAGATATACACACGTGGTTAATATCAGCAGTGGCAGGCACACACCTGTAGCCAGTGTCAGAAATACACACGTGGTTAATGTCAGCAGTGAGAGGCACAGACATGTTGCTAGTGTCAGCACCGAGATGTATACACATGTGGCTAGTGTAAGCAGTGAGATTTACACACATAGTTAGCACCGCTGGTAGCAACTACCAGCAGTGAGAGGCACACACCTGAAGCTACTACCAGCAGTGAGAGGCACACACCTGAAGCTACTACCAGCAGTGAGAGGCACACACCTGAAGCTACTACCAGCAGTGAGAGGCACACACCTGAAGCTACTACCAGCAGTGAGAGGCACACACTTGTAGCTGCTACCAGCAGTGAGAGGCACACACTTGTAGCTGCTACCAGCAGTGAGAGGCACACACTTGTAGCTGCTACCAGCAGTGAGAGGTACACACTTGTAGCTGCTACCAGCAGTGAGAGGCACACACTTGTAGCTGCTACCAGCAGTGAGAGGCACACACTTGTAGCTGCTACCAGCAGTGAGAGGCACACACTTGTAGCTGCTACCAGCAGTGAGAGGCACACACTTGTAGCTGCTACCAGCAGTGAGAGGCACACACTTGTAGCTGCTACCAGCAGTGAGAGGCACACACTTGTAGCTGCTACCAGCAGTGAGAGGTACACACTTGTAGCTACTACCAGCAGTGAGAGGCACACACTTGTAGCTACTACCAGCATGAGAGGCACACACTCGTAGCTACTACCAGCAGTGAGAGACGCACACCTGTAGCTACTACCAGCGGTGAGAGGCACACACTTGTAGCTACTAGCAGCAGTGAGAGGCACACACCTGTAGCTACTACCAGCAGTGTGAGGCACACCTGTAGCTATTACCAGCAGTGAGAGGCACACACCTGTAGCTGCTACCAGCAGTGAGGCACACACCTGTTATACTACCATCTGTGAGAGGCACACACTTGTAGCTACTACCAGCTGTGAGAGGCATACACCTGTAGCTACTACCAGCAGTGAGAGGCACACACCTGACAGTGCCACCAGCAAACACACTGACAGCCACTAAAGTGATTACACTGACAACCACACCAGCGATCACCCTGACTAGTAATCACACTGACAGTCATATCAGTAATCACACTGATAGCCACATCAACAACCACACTGTTAGGAACATCAACTACACTGAAAGTCACAACCACATTGACAGCCACATCGGTAACAAAAATATCAGCTACACTGACAGTCATACCAGCAAATACACTGACAACCACACCAAAGGCATCAACATCAATATCGACAACATGAACTACACTAAGGTCACAACCACACTGACAGTCCAATCAGTAACAACAATGGCAGCTACACTGACAGTGTTACACTCCAAGTATTGTAACCACTATTTCCTTCTTTTTAGAGCATAACAACTTTGGTCAGAGAGGTTAGGGTAATAATAGTGATCCTCCGGAATGCCTAATTTTAATTAAGTATATTCATAATACAACAAAGGCCAGAAATAATATACGAATTATCGTATATAAGTTAAGAATGCATGTTTGTTCTATATTATCCAAAATATATATAAGGCTTTCATAACAGACGATTAGGAGGAGATCCTAGATATAACATATATATAAATGGAGATTGCTTTAATGTATAAAGTCTTCTTTCTCAATTGGAAGCAGTCAGAATAAAACAGAATATGTCCAGGCCGGCTAATAAACCTTGGCCAGTTACCAGAGACGAGCAGGAGTGTTCTCGTTGGCTGCTACTTCTTCACTCCTCGTCCCTCAACCTTGAGCATACAGGTAAAGTGGGTCACGTGACGTGACTCTGAAAGTCCCACATTGATCCAGCCTACATATCCAGGCAGTTCTACATAAATCCTTATAATAGGGACCTTTATTATTGTGCCTCCGTAAGCCTCTAATAATACGTCTAGCCGGGGTTCATTACTAGTAGGTAACTTTACCAGGTTTGATCTTAATAAAGAGAGATAGCTGCCAGTATCTCGAAAGGTCGTGATGTTTACTAACCTCTCTTTACATAGTCCGAACTTCTCCTGGGAAAAGTAGGGTTCCATAGCTACTCGGACCTTTTCTTCTGAAGCACTGTCGTGGTAAAGTCATCTATTAGACGGTCTGCTAGACGAGGCCTGGAAAGGTAAAGATTCATCATCCAGAGTTTCATACTTCCGAGAGGAATTTATTACCTGAGTAGGATATCTCCCTCTTGGTTGGGTTTTATCTTCCCGCTGTTTATGCCAACACTGGGACTGTCTATGACCTAACTTTTTACAAAAAAGGCACAATGGTAATTGATCTTTAGGGTAATGCCTGGAGAAAGAGCCGTTCGTCACCTGTTTTTTTTCTGAAAACACCTTGAAAGGTTCGCCAGCTGGAGCTTTCCTAGTAGTCAATCTTTAACTAAAACCTTGGGAGGTAGATTTCTTTTCCGGGGCCTTAGACATTTCTGTGGTTATAGCATGGGAAATTTCAAAGTGATCTGCGTGGGCAGAAGTATCTAACAAGTTAGTAGTAGGAAATGTCAAAAGATAAGTATGAACCCTCTCTGGAAAATATTTAAAAAGGTCTTCATGCAACATCAGCTGGGAAAGTGACTCGACTGAGGCGGCTCCCGCGGCCCTACGCCAACGCTCGAAAGCAGAGAGCTTTTCCCTGGCAAAGTCCACCCAAGACTGCTGAGGATATTTCTTCAGAGTTCTAAACA
The DNA here is from genome assembly GCF_038502225.1 of Cherax quadricarinatus. NCBI lineage: Eukaryota > Metazoa > Arthropoda > Malacostraca > Decapoda > Parastacidae > Cherax > Cherax quadricarinatus. Next base: position 18,406,309 of record NC_091309.1, read on the forward strand.
TCTTCAAGTAACTGACAGGTAATAAATCGTAAGCTTTCAGAAGACAATCTTTTACCTGAGTATAATCAGAATATTGTTCAAAAGGTAAGTTTGCAGTTATGGTTTGAGCTTTTCCTATTAAAGATGAATGTATTAAAGCAGCCCAATATTTAGGAGGCCATTGCATCACCTTCGCCTGATTTTCGAAGGCCTCGAAAAATGAATCTAAATTATCCTCAGTAAATTTAGGCATCAAAGAGGCTGCTTTACTAAGGTCAAATGAAGGGATTGTATACATATTACTCGATTCTCTTTTCTTCCTCAGTACTTCCCGTTCATAAAGCAAAGATTCACGTTCAAAATTCTCCCTTTTTAATTTTCTCTGGGCTTCTACAAAGGAGGTTTGAAGCGATAAAATACGTTCTAGACGTTCGAAATTCTCCTTAGATTGAATAGTAGTCAAAAGGGCTAAAGAGATTTGAGGTGGAACGTGTTCATCATCCAATAGGACTTCCTCTTGTTCTGTTTCAAAAACATCTGTAAAGGGTTTACCTGGAACCGTTTCTTTAGCCTGATGGAGTTCTGTTCCCCATATAGTCCTTGGAGATGGAATTGGAGTCGTTGTAGCAGCGTAGCGTTTCCGAGTATCGGGAAGGTCATGTCCGTCGTCTCCAGTAGGGGTTGTTAGCATCGTAGTTTCGGCCTCGGGTGTCTGTAGTAAAGAATTGAAAAAGGAAGGAATATCTGCTTCTCCATTCTCAGTCTCTGGATCCTGCTCATCTGGAAAAAGGACATTCTGTATCATACATCTGACTGTCTGGGCAGTGAAATGCCTGTCGTATTTTATGCCCAAGCTTCGTGCTAATTGCCAACAAGATTGAAGCTTCAAATTCTGTAATCTCTCCTTTGTTATATCTTCAAACCTCTCTGCCATTTCTACATTCATTTTAAAGGAAATTCAGTGTTATGCTCCCGGACAGGCCCCCACTTGTTACACTCCAAGTATTGTAACCACTATTTCCTTCTTTTTAGAGCATAACAACTTTGGTCAGAGAGGTTAGGGTAATAATAGTGATCCTCCGGAATGCCTAATTTTAATTAAGTATATTCATAATACAACAAAGGCCAGAAATAATATACGAATTATCGTATATAAGTTAAGAATGCATGTTTGTTCTATATTATCCAAAATATATATAAGGCTTTCATAACAGACGATTAGGAGGAGATCCTAGATATAACATATATATAAATGGAGATTACTTTAATGTATAAAGTCTTCTTTCCCAATTGGAAGCAGTCAGAATAAAACAGAATATGTCCAGGCCGGCTAATAAACCTTGGCCAGTTACCAGAGACGAGCAGGAGTGTTCTCGTTGGCTGCTACTTCTTCACTCCTCGTCCCTCAACCTTCAGCATACAGGTAAAGTGGGTCACGTGACGTGACTCACCAACACTCAGTATAGTTGAACATAAAGGGGGGGGGGAAGGGGGGTATAACCATCGAACATCACGGCTAACCATACACCGGCACACCGGGCGGCAGGCAGGTTACTATACCTCCAATTAAACTTATCATGGCCATATTAACAATTATGATTTATGTAACAAGAATGAGCCTTAATAATACAAGGACGTTCATTTCCAATTTAGCTATTAAAGGAAATAACCGCAATGTAATATTAAAGGAAGGTTAACCATAGGGGCATGACAACAGTCACACCAACAACTACACTGACAGCCACAGTGACAGCCACACTAACATCCAAACATGAAAGAGAGAGTATAATTGTCCTTGCAAATTGAGGATGAGGATGAAAGCTCTGGCGGAATGGGTAAAGGAATGTGCCAAGGACGACTGGTAGTGTCTCCTTGGTCGGTGGTCTTCACGGACGCTGATTAGTGTCGTCTGCCACGACAATTTGCCAACTCAAACGAGCCAGGAAGGACCCAAGCCTGCCACTTGTCTGGTAGTGGTCGCCTTCTTCACTTACATGGGTCTGTGACACATTTAACAGGTATCTTCAACGATCTCCTACATGTCTTACAAGTTGTTGTATCAATTACATAGCAATATAAATTAAAATAGCGAAATACTAAACTACACACACACACACAATAATGTACATACATGTATGCCGTGCCGAATAGGTAACACTTTATATTTTGGCTCAATTAGCAACGCTATTCTTGCCGAATAAGGCAAGCGAAAGTTTGTATATGTAATAAGTTCGCAAAAATCGTTCTGAACCTAACGAAAAAAAATATATTTCACTGTGCTTGTTTATTACTAAATTATTGTAAATTTATCTAAACTATATTTAGCTGGATTAGGCTAAATTAAATTGCGCTTGTTATAATAAGGTTAGGTAAATTTCCTAAGGTTCTTTTGGTACAAAATTATTAATTTTTACATTAACATAAATGAAAAAAATATATCTTTAAATGTATAAGAGAAATTTTTTGAAATGACTTAATTTTAAATGAGTTCTTGCTAACTAACCAGTTTTACCTATTCGGCACGACATATATTAATATATGCCCATACACGCACACGCGCGCGCCAAGAAATCAAAGCCCAAAGATTTGCAACAAGACTAGTCCCAGAGCTAAGAGGTATGTCTTATGAGGAGGAGAGGTTAAGGGAATTCAACCTGATGACACTAGAGAATAGGGGGATATGATAACGATGTATAAAATACTAGGTGAAATTGACAAGGTGGATAAGGACAGGATGTTTCAGAGATGGGACACAGCAACAAAGGGCCACAACTGGAAGTTGAAAACTCAGATGAGTCACAAGGATGTTAGGAAGTATTTCTTCAGTCATAGAGTTTTCAGGAAGTGGAACAGTGAAGAGAGTGATGTAGCGGAGGCAGGATCCATACATATATTTAAGAAGAGATACGATAAAGCTTATGAAGCAGGGAGAGTGTGGACATAGTAGCGCCCAGCGAAGAGGCGAGACCAGGAGCTGCGACTCGACTCATGCAACCACAAACAGGTGAGTACATAAACACACACATTAGGCAGATGCCATCTTTCCAACTGAATGTCAGATCTTGAGGAAAGATAGAGGGAATACACAGGGCAGAGGAGTTTCACTGCTCATCAAAAGCCAGTTGAGGTTTGAGGAGTTGAAAGGAGGGGACAGAGAGACTACATAGTTGTAACACTTCAGACTGGGGGTCCCAAGATGGTGATTGCAGTGATGTATAACCCACCGCAGAGTAGCAGGAGGCCAAGACAAGAATGTGATGAAAGCAACAGAGCAATGGCTGATACACTAGCTGAGGTGGCAAGAAGGGCCCACGTGGGCAGAGCAAAGTTACTAGTTGTGGGTGACTTCAATCACAAGGAAATTTACTGGAAAAACTTCGAACCACATGGGGGACCAGAAACGTGGAGGTGTTACTGGAAAATCGCATGTATCAACATTTTAGGGACTCTACCAGAGAGAGAGAGAGAGAGAGAGAGAGAGAGAGAGAGAGAGAGAGAGAGAGAGTGAGAGTGAGAGTGAGAGTGAGAGTGAGAGTGAGAGTGAGAGTGTGAGAGTGAGAGTGAGAGTGTGAGAGTGAGAGTGAGAGTGAGAGAGAGAGACAGACAGACAGAGACAGAGAAAGGAGAGGACGAACCAGCAAAACTGGCCCTGATATTCATCTTGAGTAGTTCAGCCAATGAGGCCATCATATATGCAAGGCCTCTTGGAGCTAGAGATCACGTGATCCTGAGCTTCGAATACATAGTAGAGTTACAAGTGGAGAGAGAAAAAGAAAGAGCAGAACGGGAGAAGCCTAACTACAGAAGTGGGGACTACACAGGCATGAGGAATTTCCTGCACGAGGTTCAGTGGGAAAGAAAACCAGTTGGAAAATCAGTAAATGAAATGATGGAATACGTGACAATGAAATACAAGGAGGCAGAGGATAAGTTCGTTCCCAAGGGCATCAGAAATAATGGGAAGACTACAACGAGCCATTGGTTCACCAAGAGGCGCAGAGAGGACAAGACTAACTGAGCTACAGAATGAAAAAAAAAAGAATAGAAGACAAAGGACCCAGGAAAAATAAGGAGATTAGTCGAAGAATCAGAAACGAATATACACAGATAAGGAGAAAGGCGCAGCGGCAATACGAAAATGACATGGCATCAAAAACTAAGTATGACCCGAAGCTATTATATAGCCACATCAGGAGGAAAACAACAGTCAAGAACAAGGTAATCAAGCTGAGGAAGGAAGGCGGGTAGTTCACAGGAAACGACCGAGAAGTATGTGAAGAGCTTAACATGAGATTTTCAGTGAAGACAGAAAGTATTCCGGAAAGCCAGAATGCTGGGGTACACCAACAAGTGCTGGACACAATACACACAACCGAGGAGGAAGTGAAGTGGCGGCTAAGCGAACCAGATACCTCAAAGGCGGTGGGTCCGGACATCATCTCTCCGTGGGTCCTGAGGGAGCAGAGGCGCTGTGTGTGCCACAAACCACAATTTTCAATACATCTATTGAAACAGGGCGACTACCTGAGGTGCGGAAGACAGCAAATGTAGTCCCAGTTTTTAAGAAAGGAGACAGACACATAACATTAAATTACAGAGAAGATTATTGGGAGAAGTGATGGAGCACCTAGAGAGGAATGAGTTTATCTGCGACAACCGGCACGGTTTCAGGGAAGGGAAATCCTGTCACAAACCTACTGGATTTTTACGACAAGGTGAGGGAAGATGAGAGTGAGGGGTGGGTAGATTTCATTTTTTTGGACCGCAAGAAGGCTTTCGACATAGTTCCACACAAAGATTAGTGCAAAAGCTAGAGGATCAGGCAGGTATAACAGGATAGGTACTGCAATGGATCAGAAAATACCTGACAGAAAGGCAACTACGAGTCATGGTACGTGACGAGGCGTCAGAGTGGGTGCCTGTGACGAGTGGGATTCCACAGGGGTCAGTCTTAGGGTCGGTGCTGTTTCTGGTATATGCAAATGACATCATGGAATCGATAGATTGAGAAGTGTCCCTGTTTGCAGACGATGTGAAACTAATGAGAATTCAATCGGACGATTATCAGGAAGGGCTACAAAGGGATCTGGACAGGCTGCAAGCCTGGTCCACCAGCTGGCTCCTGGAGTTTAACCCCACCAAGTGCAAAGCCACGAAGATTGGGGAAGGACAAATAAGACCGTAGACAGAGCACAGGCTAGGGGGCCAAAGACTGCAAACTTCACTCAATGAAAAAGATCTTGGGGTGAGTATAATGCCAAGCATATCTCCTGAGGCACACAACCAAACAACTGCTGCAGCATATGGGCGCCTGGCAAACCTACGTCAGGCCCATAATGGAGTATGCAGCACCAGTTTGGAACCCATACCTGGACAAACACATCAAAAAATTGGAGAAAGTGCACAGGCTTGCAACAAGATTAGTCCCGGAGCTAAGGGGCATGTCGTACGAGGAGAGGTTAAGGGAAATCGACCTGACAACCTTGGATGGCAGGAGGGATAGAGGGGCCCTGATAACGACATATAAAATACTGAGAGGAATTGACAATGGGACACTGCAACATGGGAGCACAATTGGAAGTTGAAGACTTAGATGAGTCACAGGGATGTTAGGAAGTATTTCTTCAGTCACAGAATTGTCAGGAAGTGCAACAATCTGGAGAGTGATGTAGCTGAGGCAGGATCCATACATAGCTTCAAGAAGAGGTATGATAAAGCTCATGAAGCAAGGAGTGGACCTAGTAGCGACCAGTGATGAGGAGGGGCCAGGAACTATGAATCGACCCCTGCAACCACAATTAGGTAAGTACATTTTACTTTAATTCCTATTTTAGGAATTAAAGTGTTCTATACCGGCGGTGAACAGGTTACATAGTTTGCCCTCGTGTAGTCCAGAGACTTTAAACTTAATTAAACAATCAACTAAAGGCATCTCGCTGTCATATTCAGTCACACAGGACAGGTGTCAAACATCGGGGAACTGTTTTACTTAGTATGTAGAGCGAAGCTGCAATGGGGTCATAATTATCTGGGTTATCAAAGTATAATTAGATGAAAACCCCAGGTACTTCAGAAACACTTTACAGGTTATCATTGGTCTCATCAGTGTAACTGCACTAGAGGGAAACACCCAGTGAGCCACATACGTAACCTGACACACTGTACGTGCCCTGAAATCCCTTAGCCGGGAAATGAAACAAATTAGCTGACCTGGCTCCAAGCGTTTTTAATCGGAGTCAATTAATGGCGTATGAGTAGGCTGCGGTCATGGTATTATGAGATCACCAACACTGAATCCCCACTCCCACACATTCCCTTTTCCCATCCCCATCCACCAACCCACCCCAGCAGTCACTAAAATAACCCCATCAAGGTATTATGCAGAGCTAAAACAGCTCTGTGGATTTGTGGCTGCTGCCTCATTTCCATTACAATATTACGAGGCGAAAACAAATGTTGACTGTAATATTGAACTCCATGCTTGAGAGAGAGAGAGAGAGAGAGAGTACTTGCTCTGTAAACCTGATAAAATGGTGTTGATCTGATATAATGAGAGCTTATGTACAACGTAAGTACCTAATTTATGTAGTTTTCACAATGTCATTTTTCAGATCATTTCTGACTCAAATCAGGATACACACACGTTCAACTTCGGTATATCTTCTGCTAGCTAGTGTGTGTGTGTGTGTGTGTGTGTGTGTGTGTGTGTGTGTGTGTGTGTGTGTGTGTGTGTGTGTGTGTGTGTGTGTGTGTGTGTGTGTGTGTCTCAAAGCCGCGTCCCTAGAGAACTGGCACTGGTAATACCGCTAGTCAACACACTACATCACTGCGGTCTGCTGTCTGGTATACCCTTTCTTACAAGTTACTGCGAATAAACTCACACACGAAAGTTTACTGTTTACTTCTCACTGCCAGGAAAGTTTCCGCTATCATTCAAAAAAATACTAAACATTTCTTTGTACCATTAACTAGAAGAATGAAAAAACAAAAATGCAAACTAAGTAAAAGAACACAACTGAAATAATATTATGAAGATTTTCTTTCACAAAGAAAGTGGCAGAATACTGGATCTTGAGTCAGGAGGATACGAGTGTTGAAATCCAGGAAACTTAAAAGATATTACAAGGTTAATAGTAAAAATGGGAAATATGAGCATAGCTCTGCTCTTGTATCTACAAGTAGGCCATTATAGATAGAAAATCACATGCAAGTTGTCAGTAAACTGAGACGAGCAGGACTCGATTCCCTTTGATATACATCAGAACATATATCCCTCTGATATACATAAGAACAAGTAAGGAGTCGGGGTGCCAGAGTATACTACGTTAATTAACTCCCACTATTTCTGATAAACGTAAGACCAGTAGGATTGCATACAGTGTGTGTCTGTTTGCTGAGACTAGCGACTAGTCATTGTAGCCTAAGCAGACTTCATTCACAGATTTCACGTTGTTACGAGAGTCCAAACGTTGTTATGACATAGTCCAGCAGGCCAGAATCCAGGAAATATTGACAAAAAATGAACTTAAATAAGGAGGGGATAGAAACTGTGATTCGACTCCCGAAAACACAACATGGTGAGTACACATACACGCATGAACGCACATGCAAGCGTGCGTGCATTAATAAAAATCCAATAACGCTGGATTACCCTTGGCATACTTAAACCCTCGTCCAGGACTCACATGACTAATTTTTGGTTAATGAGAGCCTTCAAAGTCAGTCTATAATTCCCGGCTCGTTCATTACTCTTGCTGTTCTCTCCGAGAGTAAAGATAACTTGTTATTTGTCTTAGTAGAAATAATATGACAGTAAAGATAACAAGAAATTGTTTAATTGCTTGAGTAGCGATAAAGCAGCATATAAATTGTTACAGGAGAAACAAGGTAACAAATGCACAGTTTGACAAATACACGAGATAAAGGGAAGAAATACATACGGAAATTGTAAAATTTACTACGTGCTTTGGCCTTGAAGGTCAATCATCGGTTTTAATAATAAAAAAATTTAAATAGCGTACAATCATACGCACTAATAAAATTAAAAACCATTCAAACCAATAAGAACAAAACAAAAAATCTATAACGAATACAAGAGACGAGGTAATATATAAACGACATGGCACATACACCATAAAGACAATTACGAGGGAGGCCCAGGAGCTGTAGGTTGATCTGCACAGAGCCAGCTACGAGCACACACACACACACAGCATGTGCGTGATGCTGATTAGTACGAAAGAAAATATAAATTATGCTGTCACTAAGACAGCTCCACAAGATATATATACCAACAAGACTGTAGGTAGGTATAAGGTTTGTCAGGAAACAAGACAAGTGTTTCCTGACAAGGGTCTTAGTCATATGATGATCCACAGCTGGAGCTTCTGGTCATCTGACCGAGACCTTCCACTGGCTTACCGGTCCACCTCTTTAAAAATCAAGAAGTTGGAGGAACGTTGCACACCCGTGCTGCTGTGGACTTCCTAAAATACGTCATCTCAGGCATCCCAGCCTCATTCTACGCCGTTGTTTTGACGCATTCACCCAGCGTCAATTTCTGAGCGTTGCCGGCTCAGAAATTTTAAGATAGTTTTAAGTAGACTAATGTAACTTAACCTATGAAAAATACATTTAACTACAAATAAGCAAATTAAAAACCTGAGGTGATACGTCTGGCAGCGAGTGAAAAGGGAAAATTTCGGCTAACATACGCAACGTTAAAATCAGCACGCATGTAATGCGTGGGGTGAGAATGAATTGTTGCAGGAAGAACGTTCATCATGTGAGTGATTGTAGCTACAGTGTACTGGAAGAGAAAAAGATTCCGCCTGAAAATCTTAAACTCACTGAGTCAACAATACCAGGGTTGACTTCCCAGGATAAGGAATCTTCAAAGTAGGCACCAAGAGTCTTCCTAAGAACATGACAGTGATACGAGAAAAAGTACTTTCCCCTCAAGGATAAAGCTCTCCATGAGCGAAATGTTGTTATAATAAAGCTTACACTGTTTCATGCGTCTCTGTGATTCAATCTGAAGAGTACAATCAGGATTACTCTTAACAAGAAAGATTTTCCAATAGAATAGTCTGGCAACTTGACTGCTGAGAAGTTCACGACGGGTGGACGGCCGCCTTGACGCGGAAGGAAGCCATTGGATCAATACTCTTAATATAGAAAGGATTGTTCTTTCTTATGAGGAATTATAAAAGAATAATCAGACACAGACTCAATAGTCCAAAACGATCATCACCCGAAAAGCGTGCCGTCGCAAGCTTCTCTCTCCTATGTGCGGGTTATTTGTGTCTTGTTCCAGGCACGGTATTATGCCTTTTTCTTGTTTTTGCTACATAATTTCCATAATTGCTTTCAGTAGAATTTGAGTCTTTTAGGCGTCTAGGGTGATAATCCAGTGGGTGCCACTCATAAATAGGTGCAACTCACTTAACCTTAAGGAATTAAGAATCTAAGACTGCTGCATATTCATCAAGACATATCAGCAATAATGTTGAGTATTTTAATTAAAAGTAACTTTCACAGTTTATTTTTCAGGTCAAAGAAACCATTCTTTATGCCATGACTGGATGATTCAACATATGAGAATGCAAAATGGCTACCGGTTTAATTCCAGTCATTGTCAGAGACACGGGATATGTTTTCCTTCAAATCTGGGTACTTTTTTTTTTAAATGAAGGTATTAACGTTCATCTATTTTTACTTCTTCCAAAAATGAAGCAGACGAAGATATTAAAGTGATTTACGTTACTCATTTTTAAAGACAGTAATATTAAATTTTCTTGCTTCTCGAAAGAAGTGAATGATAGCTTTAAGAATACCTCAAGTGAAATAATCCATCAGGACGTGCGAGTACAGCTGCAGCACCTACCTACTGTAAATAACATTACTGTTGTCAGGCAACACTCAACATTCTCGACCAGCTACAAAAAAGTTCGGATGAAAATGAAACTATTACCGTTAAATGTCACAAAATGAAACCATGACCATCAATTAAATACCACAAAACGAAACCATTACCATCAATCAAGTATCACAAAATGAAACCATTATCATCAATTAAATACCACAAAATGAAACCATTATCATCAATTAAATACCACAAAATGAAACCATGACCATCAATTAAATACCACAAAATGAAACTATTATCATCAATTAAATACCACAAAATGAAACCATTACCAACAATCAAATACCACAAATGTATGCCCAGCTGGTTTCATGTTGCCTGCCATGCTGATGCTGACACCTTAGTGGCATAGGCTTACCAATCTCAGCCAGCACCACGCTTACCCGGCCTCATTCAGGCAGCCGAGTTCACTAAGTCAACAAGGTCTACTCCGTCACTCTCTCCTGGGTATGGCCCCTCCGGGCCTGGGCACTAAACATACTGCCTGTGTACCATGAACCCAAATAAAAGTAAGAAGCCTCCGAAGCCTTATCACTGAACCCCGCTACCAAACACACACTTAATCATTCCATGATACAAAATAAAACCATTACCCTCAATCAAATACTACAAAATTAAACCATTACCCTCAATCAAATACCGCAAAATTAAACCATTACCATCAGATGCCACAAAAGTATTTATGCGTTTACATCAAAAGCACACACACTAGACAACGCTAGAGTAGCCTAATTTATAAATCTAAAGACGCGTTTTACACTGCATCAAGTTTTTAAAACTAGCCTTTGGAATAACTGGTTTACTACAAATAGTTAATGGAGTTACCATCCATTGATATCACAGATTTATCAAAGGGTCAACACCCTTAGGGTCATGGAGTCCAATACTAATTGGACACTTGTATTAGCCTGTACAATTGACGTGCGAAAATAAATTGATACCCAGAAGATCATTATATCAACAATCGTAAGTTCATAATAACGGTACTAAAGAATTTACAGCACAGCAGCAACACCTCGCTGGCCTAGCAGGAACACCGAGCACTCTAACAGCAACACCCGGCACCATAGCTGAAACACCCATAGGTTATAGCAGCAGCATCTAGCAGTCCCAGCAGCAACACCCAGTGGTCCTAGCAGCAGCAACACCCAGTGGTCCTAGCAGCAGCAACACCCAGTGGTCCTAGCAGCAGCAACACCCAGTGGTCCTAGCAGCAGCAACACCCAGTGGTCCTAGCAGCAGCAACACCCACTAGTCCCTGCAGCAACAACCAGCAGTCCCTGCAGCAACACCCAGGAGTCCTTGCAGCAACACCCAGGAGTCCTTGCAGCAATAGCCAGCAGTCCCTGCAGCAACACCCAGCAGTCCTTGCAGCAACACCCAGCAGTCCTTGCAGCAACACCCAGCAGTCCTTGCAGCAACACCCAGAATATATATATATATATATATATATATATATATATATATATATATATATATATATATATATATATATACGTGTGTATATATATACATGCTATAATTAGGTACTACCTCTAAAACTTTACTGGGGACCCTCATCCTCATAGAAGACAATAAACGTACCTCAGGGAAAACTCAAGGTTCTCCCCGGAGCTATTTGAATATTTTCTTCTCCTACCACCCCCTATATTTTATATTACATGTGAACTTTATTAATAGACAGAATACATTGACAGGAAACACAAACATGAATACACTGGTACAATATATAAAAAATTATGAATCTCCTCCAGCTCCTCCGAAGCCGGACGCGAGCCCAGTATGCAGCATGCATTTCCCCTCTGGATGGACACGCTGAGGCGCTGGAACATGAAAGTGGCTGCTCTTGGGTCCCTAGTGGTGTCGATGAGTCTGGAACCCAGTTCTTTAAGGAAACGTGTGGCATTTTTTCCCCATAATCCCAAGGTCTCTGATCCCACTGGGACAAAGGAACGGAATCCAAAATATTGTATAATAATTTTTTATATGACGCTGAGGACTGAAACACATATAATATTGAAAAAAATATCCTGTTATTTTGAGAGTTAATTTAAAAAGTATTTCCTTTTGCAAAGCCTGATGCTTTCCCTGAAAAGACTTGAATGAAAACCATATTCTGGCTCACTGTGACATCACTTCACATACTCTGTTTTAGTTACCAGCTGTCAAAGGCATTTCTCGATGGACGCTTGGTTTGTGTTAGTGTGTGAGTGCTAAGTTGTTTTTGCGTGTGCACACAGAGGAACAGCGCATGTACATGTGGAACTGTAGGTGATCCCCTCTACATGTGCCAGCTTCACCAGCCTCAAAAACTGAGGAAGCGAACTTAATCAATATATTGGATGTGTTCAAAGAGCAGCGAGTTGCAGCCAAAGGTTAAGGCGGTGCGTACACATTTGAAGGTGCTTGTCTCGACTCGTACTCCAGCGTTGAAAATTTGAAGCTGATCAAATAAGTCTTTCGCAAAATATTCCCCAAATAGAAATGCCTATATCCCCGTTAAATTTAAGAAAGCCTTAAACCCGCGAATTTTGTTACACCACTCAAGGTTTTTAGAAGTTACCAGTCATTCCAGGATGCTGGAATTGGGATTTGAAGCCAGTCGGAAGAAGCATTCACGAGTTATCACATAGAAACTAATATCCGAACTGCAATAAAAAAATGGTAAATTGGAGCCTACGCTTCTGAAAACAAATTTGAACGTTCCACTTCACAAGTTAGATACATAAGTTCCGAAAGCATGAAGCCAGTCATAAGAGACCAATTTTTTTTTGTCGCATGGAGACCAACACCCAACAATACACTCTACGTCTAAATTTATAAGGTGTTATCCTATCCAAAATATGCCTCGAGCATTAAAAATAAAAATTCAAAAGAAGCATTTTCAAGTTATTTCACGGAATAATAAAATATTTTTAAATAAAATTAATATTAACAATCCCAACCTTCTACGTAGGATCCACCAGTACTGAATATTTGAAGCCGATAACAAGAGGTTCTCCCTTTAACACGGAAACTAAAATGGCAGTGGTATAATAATAATTCAAAGTAGCAGTGATGCAAGGAGGGGAGAGTATATGGAGGAAAAAAAGAGAGGTTAAGAGAGTGGTGAAGCAATGTAAAACGAGAGCAAATGAGAGAGTGGGTGAGATGTTATCAACAAATTTTGTTGAAAATAAGTGAAAGTTTTGGAGTGAGATTAATAAGATGAGAAAGCCTAGGAAACGAATAAATTTGATAGTTAAAAATAGGAGAGGAGATTTATTAAATGGAGAGTTAGAGGTATCGGGAAGATGGAGGGAATATTTTGAGGAATTGTTAAATATTGATGAAGATAGGGAAGCTGTGATTTCGTGTATAGGGCAAAGAGGAATAACATCTTGTAGGAGTGAGGAAGAGCCAGTTGTGAGTGCGGGGGAATTTTGTGAGGCAGTAGGTAAAATGAAAGGGTGGTAAAGCAGTTGGGATTGATGGGATAAAGACAGAAATGTTAAAAGCAGGAGGGGATATAGTTTTGGAGTAGTTAGTGTTTTTTATTTAATAGATGTATGGAAGAGGGTAAGGTACCTAGGGATTGGTAGAGCATGCATAGTTCCTTTGTATAAAGGAAAAGGGGACAAAAGAGAGTGTAAAAATTATAGGGGAATAAGTCTGTTGAGTATACCTGGTAAAGTGTATGGTAGAGTTATTATTGAAAGAATTAAGAGTAAGACGGAGAGCAAGATAGAAGATAAATAAAGAGGGCTTTAGGAAGGGTACGGAGTATGCAGACCAAGTGTTTACAGTGAAACATATAGGTGAACAGTATTTAGATAAGGGTAAAGAGGTTTTGGTGGCATTCATTGATTTGATGATAGGGTGGATAGGGAGCAACGTGGCAAATGTTGTCAATGTATGAAATAGGAGGTAGGTTCCTGAAAGCAGTGAAGAGTTTTTACGAGGATGTGAGGCTCAGGTTAGAGTATGTAAGAAAGAGCGAGATTATTTCCCAGTAAAAGTAGGCCTTAGACAGGGATGTAAAATGTCACCGTGGTTGTTCAATATATTTATAGATGGAGTTGTAAGAAAAGTGAATGCTCGGGTGCTGGCAAGAGGTGTTAAAAGATAAAAGAATCTAACACAAAGTGGGAGTTGTCACAGTTGCTTTTTGCTGATGACAGTGATTTTGGGAGATTCTGAAGAGAAGTTGCAGATGTTGGTGGATGAGTTTGGTAGGGTATGTAAAAGAAGGAAATTAAAAGTGAATACAGGAAAGAGTAAGGTGATGAAGATAACAAAAAAAAATAGGTAACGAAATGTTCTGCTCTAGATTCTCCAGTACAATTGCCCGGCTCGGGCTTTTCCAAGAGGTGGCCCGGCCTTGGCTCCCTGTCGTGGGAGTGTCTCAGACCAATGTCTGCCATGGGAGGAGGTACAAGTACCTCCTCATCTTCTGGGACTAGCTGTCCCCAGGCCTAGCCCCATTTCCCGCCCCCACGGGGCTAGGAGGGTGTGGCAGCTGCATAGCACACGATGTCAGGAGGTGCAAAGGCAGCTTAATGCCCAGCTTTGGGCATTAAGCCCGAGCATGACAGTGATGGAGTGAATGATGATGAAAGTTTTTCTTTTTCGGGCCACCCTGCCTTGGTGGGAAACGGCCGATGTGTTAATAAATAATATAATAATTCTAGAATATTGTCAATGATGGTTGTTCCTGAGCATTTTCAATTTTCAGGGAGAAAATTCGCTGTTGTGTGTGTATGCCAGCTGCTTGGTCAACGTTTTTTCTTGTAAAATGGAAAAAAAAATCTAGATATAATTTGTAATCTGTAGAACAGACTAATGACTGTTTGCTTCTACTGTATAAATATAGTAACGTACGAATGAAGATTGTATCTCATGGGAGGTAGTTAATGATTTAGAGAATTAACAGATAAGGGAGGCCATCAAAGCATGAGTAGCAGCCAACAAACATCCTTGGAACAACATGAACTGGCGAGAAAAATCCCTAACCGGGGCTAGCAGAGTTATTAATATTAAAGAAATCATGAACAGGCGGAAGAGACCATTACTAACACTAAACCAGTTTTACTTCTTCTAACGTCTAATGTAAATATGCAGTCTGATGAAGAATGGAAATTTACTCTGACTGTAATCACCATATAAGTGGAACTTGAGCACTTGCTGGCGGAGACCCTGGGAATGCTGGTTCATCTCTACAACCATGGGCAACGAGAACCTCCTTGGGTTGCCAACCCCAATTTCTTGAAGGTGAGTATAACATTTTCGTAAGACTTTTTTACTACCTTAAAATTTCCGAGGCGTTTCATGACTGACTGTTTGAAAAAAGCCACGAAAATCTTTGGGGAAAGAACTTGGTGGTCGACGTATGAGCCACTGGCCTCAAGACATTAAAGATTTATCACTAAATCCCCTTGTGATTTAATTCAGTTATAGCTTTAATGTCGGGGTTAGCAAGATTCCTTATTAAAATTGCAATTCATTTTACATGTTGAGATTTCTGGAGATATACTCACTTGAATTAACAACACAGATATGCTTGGAGAACCAACACCAAGAATAATTTACAGTTAATCCAAAATATGAAGACGAAACATTAGTTAACGTTTCGATCCGTTGCATATAGTCCATGACTGATCAAACTATCACTAAATATTTCATTGCTAAATTGTTCCGGTCTCGGTAATGTTGCTTTTATTTTTTCAATAATAACCATTCTTACGTAATACAATGGGTTTACATTATCATGCAGTAAGGTGGATCAAAGCAGCAATAATTATTATATAAACAGATAAAGCAAGACATGGGTACCCAGAAGCAACCTCAGAGGTTTAAAGCCAACTGACACAGGAAAAAATTATTACAGGAAGCCACCAGTCAACTATCTGGTTTCAACTATTTGATGGGAGTCAAGATGAACAGGAGCACAGGAGAGGAAAACGATAAACGAAGACGATAAGAAAAGAGACTACACAAGGATGAAAATGCTCCTAAGTGTAGTATTACTGGAAGGGAAATTTGAAAAAAAGCCAAGAAATGAGATGGACTGCCTAGCCAAGACGCCTTTCTCTGTATTGGACTGATGAAGCTACTGGCTGGCGAAACGTTTCCATAGTAAAGATACCCAATTGTTGCATGTTTGTCTCATTTATCAACTTGTCGGTTTTCTAAACCATTTATATAATAATACTTAAAGGAGAAGGTGACAGGGAAAAACAGAGATAACCTATGGAAAGATAAACTAAATCATAGAAAACTACATAACAAAACAGGAATGTGAGCAGCAGATATGAACACTAATAAGGTTGTGTGAGAAGTCGAGCGACAATTCGAGAATGAAATAGCAATGAAAACTGTATCAGTTGCACAAGTATTAGAATGTTAATACCAATACTTGCGCATATGTGTTATTCCCTGTTTAATACCTGCTCCATAAAATTATTTTCACTTATTTTACAAACACACAGTACCGCACAAGAGACTGGTACAAAAGCTAGAGGAGCAGGCAAGAATAACAGGAAGAGCAGTATACTGGATCAGGGAATACCTGACAGGAAGAAAACAACGAACGATGGTCCTTGACGAAGTGTCAGAATGGGTGCATGTGACGAGCGGGGTTACACAAGGACCAATCCTAGGGCCGGTGCTGTTTCTTGTATAAGTGAAGGACATGACAGAAGGGAAAGAGTCAAATGTATCCCTATTCGCAGATAACGTGAAACTAATGAGAAAAAATACAAGCGGATGGGGACCAGGAAGTGATACATAGGGATCTGGACAGGCTACAAGCCTGGTCTGACATCCTGGAGCTTAACTCCACCAAGTGTAAAGTTATGAAGCTTATGGAAGAAGAAGAACACCGCAGACGGAGTACAGGCTCGATGGGGAAAGGGGAGCAAAGGCTGCAAACCTTACTCAAGGAGAAAGACCTCGGGGTTAGTATTGTAACGAGAATATCACTGGAGGCGCAAATCAACCAAATATCTGCTGCAGCAAATGTGCTTCTGGCAAATCTAAGAATACCGTACACGTCAGACCCATACTGGAGTACGCAGCACCACTGCGGAATCCACACTTGGTCAAGCACATTAAGAAAATGGAGAAAGTGCAGAAGGTTTCAACAAGACTCGTCCCGGAACTACGGGGCATATCCTATGAAGAGAGATTAAGAGAACTCAACCTGATGACACTGGAGGACTAGGGGATCATGATAACGACGTACAAAAT
Organism: Cherax quadricarinatus; assembly: GCF_038502225.1. Classification (NCBI taxonomy): domain Eukaryota; kingdom Metazoa; phylum Arthropoda; class Malacostraca; order Decapoda; family Parastacidae; genus Cherax; species Cherax quadricarinatus. Next base: position 18,423,443 of record NC_091309.1, read on the forward strand.
ACTAAGAGGAACTGACAAGATAAATAGGGACATAATGTTTCAGAGATGGGAAATAGGAACAAGAGGCACAACTGGAAGTTTAAAACTCAGATGAGTGAGATGTTAGGAAGTAATTCTTCAACCACAGAGTTGTCAAGAAGTGGAACAATCTGGAGAATGAAGTCGTAGAGGTGAGAGCCATACATAACTTAAGAAGAGATACGACAAGGTTCTTGAAGCCAGGAGTGAAAATAGACGGGGTCAGGAGCTGTGAATCGACTCCTGCAACCAAATTTAGTTGAGTACGTACACACACACACACACACACACACACACACACACACACACACACACACACACACACAAACACACACACACACACACACACACACACACACACACACACACACACACACACACACACACACACACACACACACACACACACACACACACACACACACAAACACACACGTACCTCACAGCGGTGAGTCGAGTCCCCCAACACACCTTGGAAGCGCATCCTGTTTAAGGTGTGGATGTTTGCTTTTAACCCTCA
>NC_091309.1:18433980-18453980 GCF_038502225.1 Cherax quadricarinatus
ATTGTTTAATAAATGTATGGAAGAGGGTAAGGTACCTAGGGATTGGCAGAGAGCATGCATAGTTCCTTTGTATAAAGGCAAAGGGGATAAAAGAGAGTGCAAAAATTATAGGGGGATAAGTCTGTTGAGTGTACCTGGTAAAGTGTATGGTAGAGTTATAATTGAAAGAATTAAGAGTAAGACGGAGAATAGGATAGCAGATGAACAAGGAGGCTTTAGGAAAGGTAGGGGGTGTGTGGACCAGGTGTTTACAGTGAAACATATAAGTGAACAGTATTTAGATAAGGCTAAAGAGGTCTTTGTGGCATTTATGGATTTGGAAAAGGCGTATGACAGGGTGGATAGGGGGGCAATGTGGCAGATGTTGCAAGTGTATGGTGTAGGAGGTAGGTTACTGAAAGCAGTGAAGAGTTTTTACGAGGATAGTGAGGCTCAAGTTAGAGTATGTAGGAAAGAGGGAAATTTTTTCCCAGTAAAAGTAGGCCTTAGACAAGGATGTGTGATGTCACCGTGGTTGTTTAATATATTTATAGATGGGGTTGTAAGAGAAGTAAATGCGAGGGTCTTGGCAAGAGGCGTGGAGTTAAAAGATAAAGAATCACACACAAAGTGGGAGTTGTCACAGCTGCTCTTTGCTGATGACACTGTGCTCTTGGGAGATTCTGAAGAGAAGTTGCAGAGATTGGTGGATGAATTTGGTAGGGTGTGCAAAAGAAGAAAATTAAAGGTGAATACAGGAAAGAGTAAGGTTATGAGGATAACAAAAAGATTAGGTGATGAAAGATTGAATATCAGATTGGAGGGAGAGAGTATGGAGGAGGTGAACGTATTCAGATATTTGGGAGTGGACGTGTCAGCGGATGGGTCTATGAAAGATGAGGTGAATCATAGAATTGATGAGGGAAAAAGAGTGAGTGGTGCACTTAGGAGTCTGTGGAGACAAAGAACTTTGTCCTTGGAGGCAAAGAGGGGAATGTATGAGAGTATAGTTTTACCAACGCTCTTATATGGGTGTGAAGCGTGGGTGATGAATGTTGCAGCGAGGAGAAGGCTGGAGGCAGTGGAGATGTCATGTCTGAGGGCAATGTGTGGTGTGAATATAATGCAGAGAATTCGTAGTTTGGAAGTTAGGAGGAGGTGCGGGATTACCAAAACTGTTGTCCAGAGGGCTGAGGAAGGGTTGTTGAGGTGGTTCGGACATGTAGAGAGAATGGAGCGAAACAGAATGACTTCAAGAGTGTATCAGTCTGTAGTGGAAGGAAGGCGGGGTAGGGGTCGGCCTAGGAAGGGTTGGAGGGAGGGGGTAAAGGAGGTTTTGTGTGCGAGGGGCTTGGACTTCCAGCAGGCATGCTTGAGCGTGTTTGATAGGAGTGAATGGAGACAAATGGTTTTTAATACTTGACGTGCTGTTGGAGTGTGAGCAAAGTAACATTTATGAAGGGATTCAGGGAAACCGGCAGGCCGGACTTGAGTCCTGGAGATGGGAAGTACAGTGCCTGCACTCTGAAGGAGGGGTGTTAATGTTGCAGTTTAAAAACTGTAGTGTAAAGCACCCTTCTGGCAAGACAGTGATGGAGTGAATGATGGTGAAAGTTTTTCTTTTTCGGGCCACCCTGCCTTGGTGGGAATCGGCCGGTGTGATAATAAAAAAAAAAAAATATATATATATATATATATATATATATATATATATATATATATATATATATATATATATATATATATATATATATATACCACAGTGAAAATGGGAAAAACACATGAGTGCTTTCATGTGCTTACACACACATCTTCATAAGAATTAGGAAGAGAGGCAAGAGAAACATATTATATGTTAAACACTAAGGTTGTACCTCAGAGCAAGTGACAATACACCCGGTGAGGCACTACCTGTCTCAAAATACACTGTAAGAGGCTTACTGGTCCACAATCTCACCACCCACACACATACATTTGACCAAAAATTGAAGTCAAATTGTTCCTTTGACTAAGAACACTATTTTTGTGAAAAATGTCAAGTTTATAGATTCCAGGATTCAAATTTGAAATAAGTTGTGCATCATGCTTAATAAGAGATGATTTCACAATATTTCGTTGAACCGTAGAATTACATGAAGTAATCTACACAATAGCCTGTATCTTTCACATGACTAAACATAGCACTGGATTATTGTTCAGTAGTTATTGCATATTTATGTTGTGTAACTCTGGTCTCAAGAGGCTTTCCAGTTTGTCTATCTCCTTTCCTAAGCCATCCTGAAACAATGTTCCTCAATTTATATCATATATTCCTTACCTGTCGCCTATCGCCCAACAACTTCTACTGCTACATGCCCATACACGTCCACCACCATCACGACCGCTATCCTCCCCACCAAACACGCCCACTACCATCACGATCACCACCATACACGCCCACTACCATCACGATCACCACCATACACGCCCACTACCATCACGATCACCACACACGCCCAACATGAAAATTTATAATTTTACACCAAACACCAGCTTAACAACTTAGCCGTGTTAAACTTTATCTAATATAACGATGTCCATCTAACTTTAGCTAGTATCACTTACTTTCCACGAAAGATTTGTGACTTTTCAAATGAATTTCGTAGAAGTACAAAGAAAATTAAAAAACACACTCGTTCTGGCTGAAACACTATCGTTTTCGAATATGCCAAGTCCATAAGTTTAGGCTATAAAGCACGCTAGCCACAAAAAATCCACCTTCAAGGGATGGGATGTCTTGATGCTTATGAAGGCTCTTGATCAGAAGAATATGAGCTGCTTTCTCCTTCCTTGGATTGAATATTAATGCATCCCATTAGCTTACGGTTCTAGCTCTTTCCTATAATAATAATAATAATAATAATAATAATAATAATAATAATAATAAATTTCGAACACATATTAAAGCTACAGGAAATGTACATTATTTTCATTCCCTGAAGAAAAAATGAGTTAATATTTTCGTTCATAAAGTAATATTTGGTGCCCTTTAAACATTCCCCAAGTAAAAAGTGGCCCTTCTTAAAAACTATTCTACGGTAATAACACACTTCACATACAAGTCAGCAGATAAATGTGATTCAACTCAAACCATTTTTACACGAAGATAAGGAACTAAGGAAATCTAACAGGTTGTTTAAAAAAAATAAAATAAATTCTATTATACTAGCGAAACCACTTGGGTAGAGTTCGGAATTGACAGACTCTTCTTTGTGTAGAGTCGGACGACTCAGCGTCAGCCACCTATCTGCTCAAGCACTAACTCTTGACGACACAGTGTGCGGCAGCTTATAACTCGCCACTCTCTTTTTTCATCCTCTGTTGCTTGCTTGTCCACCTTCACTCCTCGGGAGGCAAGTGTTGCCATATGCCTTGTAAATGCGACAACTGGTGTGGACTGAGCGGAAGATCAGAAGACTGATGCTTCTCTATGGAAGAACCGCTGGAGCTGGTCAGGTGTGGTTCACAACAACCTGAGGTCAACACATCTCACCTGTAGTGCTGGTAGCAGGTGTGAAACACAACAACTTGCTTCCTACACTTCTCACCTGTAGTGCTAGTGTTTCTACACGCGTCAGCTACCTCGCTTGTAGCATTATATTTACCTAACAAGTATCTAGGCAGACCGTCATTCCAATCCTTAATCTTCCAATCAAGACTGATTTTCCTACATAATTAAAGACTTAAATAGAGGGTAATTTAATTACCCTATGAATAAATGCCATGTGCAAACATGATCCGGGAGAGAGCTCATAAAAAGATATTTTACATGACTTGTTTTTACTGATTTATTATTTAATTTATATAAAAGGATACGTTTCACTTGCGGAGAAAATCTTAGGATAAAAATGTGGGTAACGTCAACATAAAAATTTAAATAAATACAAAGTGAGAGACAAGTTATATTTATAAAAATAACAAGAATACGAGGTCGAAATAATCATCAGGATGAGACTGGCCCATGGCCGGGCTCCAGGAGTAGAAAGATTCTCGAAACTCATCAAAGGTATATCAAAGGAAAAAAAATGGACAAATCGGCGGAGAAAATTAAAATACTGTGGCAAAATCCGGCAGAAATGAAATGGATAAAGAATTATAAAAAACAGTTTAATGAGAAGTTTGCAGGACTATAAAACTATAATTAAAGATGGTTAAACAGGAATAAAAGAACAGAAATAGAGCAACTGGTGAAGTTAGTTTAGGATATAACAACTGGTGTTCATAAAGGCTTTGAAAATTTCGTGATGAAAGGGGTACACTAGAAGAACATTGAAATGGATAGCATATAACGTTTACTTAATTTTTACTTGTTTCTGTAACCTTCTGACTGGAGTCTAAAGGATGGGTATGCGGTGCATAATTAATCTGAAGACAGTATTCCGACCACAAGCCCAGATCTCGTCTTGTGACCTTGGTGAAGCCATCTTCCTCCTCACCGCCTCTCACGTACCCAAAATCTCTCCCCTCCTCTCAAACAGCCCTTATGTTCCCCTCACTTGATTCTTCCGTATAATCCTGGCCTTCCCCTCTCCTCCCCTCTCACATCTCTCACCATCACCCAAACATTACGTCCCATCTGCTCCCTCCCGTCCCCGACAAGCATACTACTTCGCTCTTATTCATACAAATAGTCTTCTCTACGGCATTTACAGCAGTCCTGGCAAAAATAGTTATCGTTGTTTTAGCTTGCATAACCCTTTAGAAAATGCCATCCTAGCTGTCCACTACATTACTGTTTATCAGGACTCTACGACTCTACTGAGACCATCCTTAGACCGGTTAACCCAACCAAACACAAGCTAGGAACTATTATGACCAACAATGAAAATTTTATATATCAAAACACACACACAAACACACACACACACACACACACACACACACACACACACACACACACACACACACACACACACACTTTAGATTACACCACAGATCTAGTCCTGGCCCAAGAGCCAGGACTAGAAAAAGTAATGCTAATAGATTGTAGTTTACGAATCGGGACCAGGAGCTATGAATCAATCCCTAGGTTCACCTAGGTGAACACAGCTTGTTACGTCACCTCATCCAATGTAGACAGAGCAAAGGGTAACTAACGCACAGCTTTGCTAAATCCAAGATCTTGTAGATCCATATGCTTCCTGCATCATCTTCACACTCAAAGTGGGAAGTGTTGTCCCTAGTCGCGTGTATTTCAAACAGGCCACTTCACAAGTTCCCTAACACTGGTAATACAATGGTAGAAAATACCGACAAACGTAAATAAGGCACAATATGGGAGTTATGGCATGGGCTGATAAAGTCCCAGATGGACAAAAAGTCCGCATGAATAAAATGCCATAACCTGCATTTTTTTTTTTTTAGCACTCCGAGGCCATCTTTCCCCGAGGCAGGATGACCCGACAGATAAAACATTTTCATTGTCACTCATTCAATCCCTCTTGCTAGTTGGGTGTCGATATCACAGTTCAGATGACCCTCCAAACCTCAACATCCCCACCCCTCCTTCAGAGTACAGGTACTGTACTTTCCACCTCCAGGACTCAAGTCCGGCTAACCAGTTTCTCATGAGCCTCTTCATAAATGTTACCTGGCTCACACTCCAACAGCACGTCAAATCATAAAAATCACTTGCCTTCACTCCTGTCTAACACGCTCACAAAGCCTGCTATGTGTCCAAGCCCCTAACATTCAAATCTCCTTTACCCCCCTCCCTCCAACCTTTCCCAGGATGATCCCTACTCTTCCTTCCCTCCTCCAAAGCATGCCCTAGTCATCCTATTTTTCTCCAGCCTCTCTACATATTCAACTCACCTCAACAACCTCTTCTCAGCCCTCTGTATAATAAATAATTCTGTTAACTCCATACCTCCTAATCTTCAAACTCCTCATTTTCTGCATACACATTGTACTCTGTGTATGCAGAGTACATTGTGTACACTACACATTGTACTCAAACGCCTTTACTGCCTCCAGCCTTTTTGCTGCAACATTCAAAACCCATACTTCACACCCAAACAACAGTGTTGGTACCACTATACTCAGGCATATTCCCATTTTTTGCCTTTACGGAAAAAGTTCTTTATGTCCATAGATGCCTCAATACTGTACCCACTTTTTCCCCTTTCGTCAATTCTATGATTCATCTTATCTCTTACGGAATCTTCTTCCAACAAGTCCACTCCCAAATATGTAAAAAAATAAAAAATCGCTCCATACTCCCTCCCTCCAATCTAATATCCAACGTGTCATTGCCTATTTTTTTGATACTCTCATTACCTTACTCTTTCCTATGTTTATCTTTAATTTCCTTCTTTACATACCCTCCAAAATTTTATTAGTAACATTTGCAATTTTTCTTCCGAATTTCCGAAAAGAACCGTGTCATCGGCAAAAAATAGCTATGACAACTTCAACTTGTGACTCGATATCCACATAAAAGCTCTTTACTGCCTTGAGTAACCTACCATCTATTTCTTACATCTGCATCATCTGTTACATTGTTTCTCAAGCAACACTGTCATATGTTTTTTTTTTCTAAATACATAATGCAATGAGAAGATCCTCACCTTTATCTAAATATTGTTCAATTATGTGGTTCAGTGTAAACAAACACTTGATCTACATATCCCCTACCCTTCCTAAAACCTTGTTCCTCTACAATCCTACTCTTTGTCTTACTCATAATTCTTTCAAAAACAACTCTACTATACAATTTGCCCAGTACACTCAACAAGATTTCCTTATAATTCTTACACCTTCTTTTATCCCCTCCGTCCTTATACAGTGGAACTATGTATGCTCTCTGTCAATCCCTAGGCACCTTCCCGCATATTGTGTCTTATTTAAATTCAGTAATACTACTTTCTATGCAAATATCAGTATCACAAAGTTAATCCTGGAAGCGAAATGAAATTTTTGTGAAGCTTTAAACCCTCTGTCCACTACCAGCGAGACAAACATGCTACCTACCAACTATCCCAGTTAAGTTAATCCTGGAAACACAATGAGAAACGATTCACTTAACAAAAGTGGCTGCACTGGGGAGAGAGCGCTCATGTCCTTCCCAGAACACTACCACCTCATTAACTTGACGTCTAGTCACTCCCAACCCTACCACCAGACAACACCGGCTTGGAGCTCGTATACACGAAAGTTATAAACAACTACTAAATTCGATACAAAAATAAAACCTCCATTCCCCCCTCTTTCGTAAGTGAAACGTTCTACCAATAAAGATTCCCCGCACTTGGCGCGATCTTACCAACTAAACTTTAGCATCTTCAAAATTTTGCCACAGAAGGATTCTGTAGCTAATGGAGGAAATGCTAAATGAACCGCATCTCAGATAAATTAACAAAAAAAATATTCGAGGAGACAATCATAATTTCCACGATACTAGGAGGCATCGATGGATATGGAGAAACTTTTTGTCTGATCATACAAGGTGTTCAACATACTGATGGACAACAGGGGCATCAGAAAGCATTTTTCAGTGCAACGGTTGTGAACATGTAGGAAAGAGCTGATGAGTGGAGGCAATCTTCACACATGGGTTCATATAATGATATGGTACGAGACTAGGAACCACTGCGCTACTGACACATACCTATACACGGCAACAGCGCGCGCGCAGAATACTTCCCATTCCTGGAGTCTCGACTCTACGATACACACGCACACGCACGCACGCGCACACACACACACAGACACACACACACACACACACACACACACACACACACACACACACACACACACACACACACACACACACACACACACACACACACACACAGCCAAGATCAATGCACCTGCCAATACTCATATGTCAAATGGTTAATGTACCTATTGCACCACTAACACACGTCACACGAACCTATAAACACTTAAAAAAAAGTTGCTTCTTAGAGAAGGAAGCACTATACTCTATGAAGCAGCCTCAAAAATATTTTAAGAATCATTCATGACTGCATTGATCAACATAACTGTTTCTCTCTCTAGTGACCTCTCTCAGTCCTTAAGTCAACTCTTGCACTCCTCACGCATTAGAACAGAGGACCATTGCAATCAACCTACTGATTCATAGGTAGAAGGTTCTATACCAACTCTATAACTTACTCTCATCTGTTACCTACTTTTAAAGCTATCCAAGGTGGAATAAATTTGACAGTTCATTACACTCGTCTACAACTATATTTCCAAATCAGTATTTTACATATACCCTTTATAATTTTATATATTAGAGTTTTTAAATTTAAATCCATTGTTTCCAGCTGTGTTTTTGCTGAATATTGTCTTGGCGTTATCCATATTCTTTTTACTCATTCCTGTCTTATATTTTGTACCCTACCATCATATCAACACCTCAGTCTACAGCTCTTAGATTTATCGAGAAAAAATGTATATAATGTCGACAAGATGGCCAATAAATCATGTACAGCACCTGAACATCTAAATTTGAGACGTTTCGCCCACTAGCGGCTTTGTTAATCTAATAATTAAATTGATAAAGTCCCTCTGATAAGCGAAAAGTCTCTCAAACAAAGATACCCATGCGCCTTATTTACCATTTCTCCTCGAGTTGGTTCACTGGGTTTAAAGCCTACCGACTACACAAAAATCATTAAAAGGTTGCCTGTAATCTTTACAGATTACACCACCAGTCAGTCAAGTGTAGTACTTCTCTGAGTGTAAACCTGATGTAACTGTTTAGTGACCAAGGTCTCAGACCGAAGCTTATACAATAAGGATGCCCAAATGTATGTATGCACTTGTGTCCTTTCATCCATAACAAATGTATTTCTGAGTAACCTGAAGACCTGGAGAGAGTTCCGGGGGTCAACGCCCCCGCGGCCCGGTCTGTGACCAGGCCTCCTTAGGTCAGTGTCCCAGGATGCGACCCACACCAGTCGACTAACACCCAGGTACCCATTTTACTGATGGGGAACATAGACAACAGGTGGAAAGAAACACGTCCAATGTTTCTACTCTGGCTGGGAATCGAACCCAGGCCCTCACCGTGTGAAGCGAGAGCGTTAACCACCAGGCCACCAGAGCCTGGGTACAATTATTTACTCAGCACATATAAATCACCTTTGTTGTACTATATTCGGGGGAATTGCTAAAATTGTATGAGAATGAAATATAAACAATTTTGATACAAGGAAGGGTAAGGCAGCCCCAATTCACCGGCATCAAGGCGCCTTCCTTTGAGGCAACTTTTCTTTAATATTCATGATAGTATAACAACTAGATGTACTTAGGTCGCTGATCAATCCGACAAGGGTATCCCGTGTTTCATAAGCCTAGCCTCGTCTACCTCAATGCACGCAAAAGGAACAGCAGAGGGTGGTCATAAAAATTCCAAAGCAACAAAATATAAAATATGTATACGTGTGTGTGTATGTCTGTGCGTATGAATTTATGTACGTATGTGCACTTTCATATATATATACATGGATTTGTATGTGTACACGTATTTATACACGCATTAACACAAACTCAACTGGATGGGTAATATCCTGGCCATAAGATAGATTTTTTTTTTTTATCACACTGGCCGATTCCCACCAAGGCAGGGTGGCCCGAAAAAGAAAAACTTTCACCATCATTCACTCCATCACTGTCTTGCCAGAAGGGTGCTTTACACTACAGTTTTTAAACTGCAACATTAACACCCCTCCTTCAGAGTGCAGGCACTGTACTTCCCATCTCCTGGACTCAAGTCCGGCCTGCCGGTTTCCCTGAACCCCTTCATAAATGTTACTTTGCTCACACTCCAACAGCACGTCAAGTATTAAAAACCATTCGTCTCCATTCACTCCTATCAAACACGCTCACGCACGCCTGCTGGAAGTCCAAGCCCCTCGCACATAAAACCTCCTTTACCCCCTCCCTCCAACCTTTCCTAGGCTGACCCCTACCCCGCCTTCCTTCCACTACAGACTGATACACTCTTGAAGTCATTTTGTTTCGCTCCATTCTCTCTACATGTCCGAACCACCTCAACAACCCTTCCTCAGCCGTCTGGACAACAGTTTTGGTAATCCCGCACCTCCTCCTAACTTCCAAACTACGAATTCTCTGCATTATATTCACACCACACATTGCCCTCAGACATGACATCTCCACTGCCTCCAGCCTTCTCGCTGCAACATCCATCACCCATGCTTCACACCCATATAAGAGTGTTGGTAAAACTATACTCTCATACATTCCCCTCTTTGCCTCCAAGGACAAAGTTCTTTGTTTCCACAGACTTCTAATTGCACCACTCACCCTTTTCCCCTCATCAATTCTATGATTCACCTCATCCTTTATAGACCCATCCGCTGACACGTCCACTTCCAAATATCTGAATACATTCACCTCCTCCATACTCTCTCCCTCCAATCTGATATCCAATCTTTCATCACCTAATATTTTTGTTATCCTCATAACCTTACTCTTTCCTGTATTCACTTTTAATTTTCTTCTCTTGCACACCCTACCAAATTCATCCACCAATCTCTGCAACTTCTCTTCAGAATCTCCCAAGAGCACAGTGTCATCAGCAAAGAGCAACTGTGGCAACTCCCACTTTATGTGTGATTCTTTATCTTTTAACTCCACGCCTCTTGTCAAGACCCTCGCATTTACTTCTCTTACAACCCCATCTATAAATATATTAAACAACCACGGTGACATCACACATCCTTGTCTAAGGCCTACTTTTACTGGGAAATAATTTCCCTCTTTCTTATGTACTCTAACTTGAGCCTCACTATCCTCGTAAAAACTCTTCACTGCTTTCAGTAACCTACCTCCTACACCATACACCTGCAACATCTGCCACATTGCCCCCCCTATCCACCCTGTCATACGCCTTTTCCAAATCCATAAATGCCACAAAGACCTCTTTAGCCTTATCTAAATACTGTTCACTGATATGTTTCACTGTAAACACCTGGTCCACACACCCCCTACCTTTCCTAAAGCCTCCTTGTTCATCTGCTATCCTATTCTCCGTCTTACTTTTAATTCTTTCAATAATAACTCTACCATACACTTTACCAGGTATACTCAACAGACTTATCCCCCTATAATTTTTGCACTCTCTTTTGTCCCCTTTGCCTTTATACAAAGGAACTATGCATGCTCTCTGCGAATCCCTAGGTACCTTACCCTCTTCCATATTTATTAAATAATTGCACCAACCACTCCAAAACTATATCCCCACCTGCTTTTAACATTTCTATCTTTATCCCATCAAGCCATTAAATACTGAAGCCATTCAGAAGAGGTAGACAGTCATATTTTGATTGTGATTAAACGGGAACCAAAGTTTCACACAAAATGGTCAAATTTGCACCTACCCCTTGAATTTCACTCTCTGCCGTCGTCATAGCTACCCAATAGTTATAAAATGCCTTACTGTTATAAAGTAATACTGATCTCGTTGTGTTGTCCACGACTTCCCATCAAGCTGACTTACTAACAATCCCTTGTGTCCTGTGTGTGGCCTTCCTGCAATCTCTAACACCTCTCACCAGAAGCCTAGCAGAGGCGCTAATTGCTTTGCCTCTTATTCCTCCTAATCATCTTCATCCTTCTACTAATCCTCTTTCTCCTGATCCTCCTTCAGATCCTCATCTTACGCCACATAATCCTCTTACTTGAACTGATCCTTCTCTTAATTCTCCTCTACTCATCTTCCTAATCCTCTTCCTTCTACTCCGCGAAAATATTGTTCTTCCACCTACTCATCTTCCTTACAGTCTTCTTCCTTCTAGTCTTCCTCCTTTTCCTTAACTTCATCCTCTTCCTCCTCTTCATCTTCAGAAATATATGGGGAAATAAAGAGCGACATAATCCCGTAAAAGGCAATACACCTTACACGCCTAATAAGAACAGGCCTACTGACCCAAGTTAGGTAGGTCCAACTAACATCCACTCACACCAACTCATGCAACCTTCCAAATTCTATTTAAAGCCTCCGTGATGCTACCTAGGAGCTATTCCACTCGTCCTCAACTCTGTCGCCAAACCAGTACTTACCTATATCCCTTCTAAATCTAAATTTGTCTAACATGAATTCATTGCTGTGAATCCTGCCTTGGTTTGATATTTCGAACATGCTATTTATATCCCTTTTATTAATTACTATTTTCCACTGGTATACTTCAGTCATATCTCCCCTAATTTACGTCTTTCCAGAGTACAAATTCAGTGCCTTTATAAGAATTTTTTCTGATACATGGAATCAACTTCGTCATCCTTCTCCGCAATATTATACAGTGCATTTAAATCCACCCTGTAATATAGAGACCAGAACTGAGCAACATAATCTAAATAAGGCCCAATCAAAAACATACATAAAGTTATAACCTTACGATTTCAATTATTTATGCTTCTTGATATTAAGCCAAAAATTATTTTAGCCTTATTGCGAACATTTATGTGCAGTCAAATATCTGCTAATCAAAACTTTTTAATCTTTTTTCGATGTTGGCTTTGACTAAAATCTACATTATTTAACTTATAACTGCCATAGTAAAATTCGTTTCCCAGGACTTACACTTGTCTGCACTCTTCCGACCATATCAACATGAACAATATTTTGTAGCTCTCTAGTGTCCCAATTCAGAAATTATTTGACGGCGCATTGCAGTGTCATCGGCAAACTTACCTATGTTGCTATTTCTTCCCCCATCTATGTAGTTTATGTACATTCCGAACAACATGCGTGCCAATACTGACCCCTGTGACACATTATTTATAACAAGTCACCATTCTGATTTCACCCCATTAAAGGAAACTGTTGCCTATCGGCCAGTTATGCCTCGACCCAGGAGATAATTTCTCCTGATTTCTCGGATTTCATATATATCCTCTGGTATAAAAACAGAGGAAATAAGTGTTGAAAACGTTACAAATTTCTTTACCAGCAAGCTGCCCGAGTTAATATTTAGTGGGTCTATCTTTTCCCCAATTTTTTTCCCACATACCTGAAAGAAACCTTTGCGTTGGTCTTCGATTCCTTAGTAACATAATTTTATATTCTCTTTTGGCTTTCCTTATTCCTTTTTTAGCCTATCTTAAATTAAATATATGAGTCAATACGGTTACCCTTCACCTCGTGACCTTAATTTTATATTCATTTTTAGCTTTCCTTATTCCTTTTTTACCCTCTCTATTTTAAATTAAATATATTGGTCAATAAAATGACCCTTCACCCCTCCTCTCACTTAAGAGACGTTTTAGTCTATTGTCTATCCATTTAGGGTCATTCATGTTTGACCTCAATTCTCTACTTGGAATATATGCAGCTTGGACAGCTCGTACATTGCTTTGGAAAATTGGCAATCATTATTACCACTGTTTATCAAGCCTCCCCCTGCCATAATCCCTACTCAGGTTACTCAAGTCTACACTATTTAGGTAATCAATTAGTCTCGCATAATCTGCAGTGTAAAAAATTGGGTACCTCAACTTTTGTTATCGTTATTATAGTAATTGCCTGAGATCCTGAAACTAAGTGATCTGTAATCGGTTTCTCCGAGCTTTATTAACCTCAAAATTATTTAGAGAATTCTTGTTTGTTATAACCAAGTCCATCAAGTTATTTCTTCTAATTGCTTCTGACACAGTTTTAAAAAAAGTCCATTTAAAAATGTCACTAGATTCTAGAGTTCCTGTTAAATTACTATATTAATACTACATATTCGTTTCTAGATGCCTTAGCAATTTCGTCCCAATGAAGTTTACCCAGGTCATTATCTAGATTTTAGAGTCCGTAGATCACACCTAATATTACCTTCTTATACACTAAGAAATTGCATCCGAACAGATTCCGTCTATTCTTCCGCCGTTATATCATCTCTCATGCATCAAATTAAATTTTCCCCTAACATACATAGCAACTCCACCCTCTTTCCTGCTGACTATTAATGTTGAATAATTCATAATGCTGTATGTGGCATTCAGCAGTTGTTGTAATTATATATGTTTCTCCCACTTGCAATTAGTCTTAGTTTATTTATTTCTTGCGCTCTGGGTATTTGTGCAATTTTGCTTAACCTTTCTCTTTTGTCTCTCTTTGTAGAACAATTTTCCAGTTTTCATCAACAATTTTTTTATGAGTTATCCTGTTTTCTGAACGTATACCTAACATATCTTAGTAATTTTTGCTTTCTCCGTCCGTGATACTGCAAACTTTTTGTTTCCTGCACATACCCTTACACAATTTATCAATGGTTTCTTCAACTGGATTGGCCATTGCTGTCACCCTTATATCAGAAAGATGTACCCCATTCCTTGCAAACGTATGTGGTTTGCCACAGAAATTATCCTAGTATTGCCAACGAATGGAATTTCGATTTCCTTGCAGTACTTGTCCAGCCAGCAATTTACCCCAATTGCCCTTAACAACATCCATTCATTGCCCATTCCTCTCCTAGGCAGAGTGCTACATATGACAGGGATTCATTCCTTTGACCTAATTACATCAATAACTGCCTTAAACTTGGTTAGCAACTCCTCTTCTGCATTTTCCAACATCATTAGCTTCAGCACTGAGGCAGAAAATGGGGTTGTTCCCATTACCTGATATAATGTTATGTTATCTAACATGTTAATTATATCACCCGCACCTGATCCACAGAAGTATAATTTGTCTTACTTTCTTATCCCAGTTAGACTTGTCAATCTATATTTAAGAATCTGCGACAAGTATGTCCTTTTTTCCTCATACGTTAAGGCATTTTTATACACTTGGGTAAAGCGCACAAAGCCTATCAAGTTTCATGAAGATAATAAAGATATAACATTCCTGTAAGAAATCAGTCATGGCCTTAATCTACCTATTAATCACTTAACTGTTCTTAAATATTCATTTTAAAGAAAGCCTAACAAATTTTTATCAGAACAGTAAATATTGACGGTTAACCAAGTTATTAGGAAGGTATCAGGACGATACTAGTCGGAGGATCTGAAGGAACATTCAAACATTCAGCTTACACGCCAGTGAATAAAAGACTGTGTTACCTAACATTAACTAATACTGTTAGCTAAATCCCAGTGTTTTGCTTAGCATCACATTCACAGTGCGTTACCGAACATGTAACCCGCATGCAGTGAGGTACAGCTACAGGCCACAACATAAGACAGCACGAGCCAAGCATCAGCTCCCAGCTAGGAACGAGCCCCCGCACGCAGTATCTCCATTCTCTGCACACAGGAAAAGCCATTACCTTAATTACGCCTTCTGGAATATGCGGAATGAAAGTGGGCAGGGAAAAAGCAAAATATATAAAATTTTGCAAGAATATGCATATCAGAGAGCACAATGTTTTCACTAACAAGCGCTTCATTATGAAACAAAAATAGTCTTCCCAGACCAGCTTCAAGCTTAGACAATGAACATGGGATTGGTCGATTCCTTTATTAGGTTTAATTTAAAGCCTATGGACCACCCGAGGCTACATTAAGGCTTATCGTTACGATACGTGCTTCTACGGGTCTTTCATTTTTTTATTATTCTCTGCGTCTTTCCTCCCAGCTATTGACGATTTTTCCTAAATCTTTTCTCTCTAACTAATCACCTGTTCCTTTTTTTGCTTTTGTTGTTGTAGTTTGTTCTGAGGAATGGTTCATACGTACAGGCTACTCAGAGAGCATGGTTGCGAGGCTATTAAATTTATCCCCTCTCATTCCTGAACGCCAACTAGGCTGCATTATCACCCGCAAAAAACACACTCCCCCCCCCCCCGACACATCAGACTTATTTCATTTCACATTACACCCGTAACCCACCAGTCAAGAATACTTTAATCCCTAAAATAAGGAATGAAGTATACCCCCACACAAAAACCAAAATATCACCTCACACTAGTTCATACTAAGATGTTTTGATCAATAACGAATTGTACATTATGAACAAACTACACTTTCAGTTCCAACGTTAAAAATGACAAACAAGGGAGGGGTGTATACAACGAAAACTATTACTTTTGTTTTATTGAAGTTCCTTTCTCATATATACTCACAGTGAAAATATTTTCAATGTCCTCGAATCTTTTCTTTCAAAGTGTATTTTGATGTTTGTGACGGTTGACTGTCTTTTTTTTTTTTAATTTGTATTGCATGTTCTATTTGTGATTCGGAAAAAAATCTGGGCAAAATGGTAACTCTTTGAATGCTATTGTCAAGTGAAACGATAGGATATCTGGTAACGTGCTCGCTCGCCCCACCACCAGCTGGTGAAGATGAGTCATCTGCAACAAAGAGCCAGCTGGTGGACACGATCCAGATGCAGAACAGCCAGCTGAGGGGATATGAACGAACTGCATACAGCAAAAAAAAAAAGTTAAACATCTGCAGAGAAGAGCCAGCTGACAGTAAAAAAAAATGACAACTGGTGAAGACGAACCAGATGTATTAAAAACAAGGAGTGACAATGAACCATCTGTAGCAGAGAGCCAGCTGGTGGGGCTGAGCCAGGTGCAGCAAAGAGCCAGCTGGTGGTGACGAACCAGCTGGAGGTAATCACTGGCTGGGGCTGCTCGGCCACAGTGACGGGATCAATACTGCCAAATCTCCGCCATTAACAAGCTGATGAGATTAATCTGTTTTCTGCCATTTTTCTACTTCAAGCGCCTGTTCTGGCTCCACTATTTTTATGGCGCACCTGTAAGATTTCCTCCTGGGAGAAATATACAGCATCCACAAAATCCTTTTCGCGATTAATCTTTTTTTTTTTTAACAACCAAATGGAACCGTATGAATAAGACACTATCATTATTTCATCGGAAATAAAGATACTCAACTGCTGCACTTATGACTTACTCATGTACTTGTGTGTATTATATACCGTTAATATAATGAAAATGTAAACAGATATGAAAATGATGTTTTCTGAACGTGATAGCTGAATTAAAATAGAGTATATATAGCTTCGCGATTGTTAATCTCTAATAATCTTGACACGTAGAGCTCCAGTGACTCATAACGCATTTGATACCCCAGTTCGTTTCCCGTATTGGTGAACATATCCGGTGTGGCTTTTCCGATGCCATCATTTATTTGGCACGGAGCGTTTTAATGTCAGCTACTGGTATCTGAAAACACGATCCTTCACAAACCCACAAAAAGAAGTGTACAGGTGTGATATCCGAGCAAGCGTGGAGACTCGCTTGTTGGCGTCAAGACTGATCCATCTACGAAGGAACTTCGTGTTGCGATAATTACGTTATCGTATTTCCAGAACTGCATTTTCATGTTTTAACTATATAGTTAAAATATCTTTTTTTTTAAATCAGAACTGATACAAAACAAAATGATGGTCATTTGGCAATAAATGGCTTAGATCAACATGTATGTTAAATATTCTGAGGATTTAAGTGAGGGTCAAGAAGGGTAGATTTTTCTCGGAAGAAGAGGAAAAGGGGTGAAAAGGAAGAGGGCAAAAGTGAAGGTGTGGGCAACTCGTCATCCACATTCTTTTTTTTTTTTTACCCATGATACACCTCGCTCTGAAAGACCTAAGTTACTTTTTTTTTAAATTTGTTATTGTCAGATAATTGTTAAGGAATATGGGTTAACATAAGTTAGCCTAACGAAAGTCACAGATAAAACCCCTAACCTATCCAATATTAACAAATACTAAACTTTCCGTGAAATTTCAGGCATGTTACAAAATACGAACACATATTACAAATAAAACTTATGTGTCAGTGCACGTATAAATATTACATTTTTGATAATTATTAACAGACAGTATTATACTTCAAATGGACACTGTTGTCGCGACTTACAGCAGTAAGCATTATTACGAGCACACGTTTGACGGCCATTTTGTCGGACGCTCACCCTGTGTGACACAATGTATAAACTATACAACCGGCTGATGAAAGGTATATAACCGACTGTTGGGATGTATACAAATACCTGTTGGGATGTATACAAATACCTGCTGTGAAGTATACAGAGGATTTCTATGAAGTATACAACTGACTTCTGTGAAGAATACAGCTGACTGCTATGAAGCATACAGCTGACTGCTGTGAAATATACAGCTGACTGCTGTGAAATAAACAGCTGATTGCTGTGAAGTATACAAACGATTGCTGTGAAGAATACAGCTGATTGCTGTGAAGTATACAACTGGCTATGATTTATACAACTGGCTATGATTTATACAAATGGCTAAAGTATACAAATGGCTGTGACTTATACAAGTGATTCAAGTACACAACTAACTCACTGAATACGATAAACTTAGTAACAAATAATATACTGGTTAATATGAGGTAATACTTCAGGGGGATCATAACCCCTGAGTCTCGCTCTCAGGACTCCTAACTTGAACATTACACGGAAGAAAATTATTAAGAAATAAACAGAAAAGTAGAGACGAACGTATACTGAACGCGAATAGAAATTTGTAAGATTTTTATTGCCATTTTACATGCTCATCAGACAAAAAGAAAAGTAATCCTGCTAGAGTCTAGCAAAACGTTTAACAGGCTTCTGTTTCACCTTCGTATGGAAGTATGGTCGTACCTGCCTGGATGGTTGGTGTCTACCAACCTACTAGTTTGATAGCTTTGTGGTGCACCCAATACGCATCCCGTGGGAGGCAGTCAAAAGATCAGGGGCGCACAGTGGGTCCTGGGAACTACGCCCCACTACATAAACCAATATAATCATATCTAAAACTGGCAAATTAATAACTGAATCAGTATAAGTCATCAAAGCTGTCCCACTCATTTTCTACAAAATAAAAAAAAAATTCACTAAAAGCATAATTATAGTACAATAACTATTAATTTATCCCAACTGTGACGTCAGCAGAGAATTAGGAGTAATTACAGCCTAAATAAATTATAAGGTTACACATGTTTAGCAGGTCGTAAATTGTCAATAGTGAATGCAGGTGTTAATTAACTCCAATCCGTGATACAATTCGTCGATGTCAGCAACCAGTTTTGTGTGTGGACCTTATCAGTTTCACCTTGTTTCTGTTGCCAGGACCCCAACCTCACTCTATTTATACAACTATTTCCGTCAACTTATTGATACTGTTCCCGTAACCTGATCAAGGTAGTGCTTTTTTTTATCCAGAAATTGAGGTATTGGCTTATACTTAAAACAATGATCGTTTTACTACAAAAAATCCGAGCCCAAGTATTGTAGTTACTACTCCGCGAATTCAATATATTTCATTGACCTTAAATAATATAAACTATATTTAACTTTATCTTATATAGGATGGGGAGCATTAAGCCATATTATTATACCTAAAATTTAATAATGTTGAGTTGCTAAGTACTTCTGGAACAAAATTAAAAATCTTGGTAGTAACCATTCTGATAGATCCGAGTAATTTACTGACTCCAAACTAAATTGAGGATTACATGACCCATAAAACCTCTGGCCTGCGGCTGATGAGACAGAATTGGTCCACTAATGCGCTTCTACATATATGTTTGTGACTGGTAAAGAAAGGAGAGACAAGGTGAAAGCTATACCGATGTGAATGGCTTCAAGCTCAAAGTGAGTCGCCCACGAAAAAAAATCACGAGCACGAGCTCTCACAGCCAGGAGGCGAACACTGTCTTCTTCTGAATACAATCTCAAGCATTGCTAATGTAATAGTCTTCGCTATGTCGACAATCCTAGTGGAGCATTTACTGCCTTTAGGGATGGCTTATCTAGGTGTAGAGGCCAAAAGACTTTCCCAGTATCCGGAGCCCTCAATCAACCTAGGATTATGGATCCAGTCTTTCTGAAGCACCCTTGAGAAACCTCTCCACTAAACTGTTATATGTAAACACGTGAGGATAAGATCTAACGCGATTCATTTAACCTTGTGGACACCTTTACCTCTCTAAGTCTAACTGGGTGTGTATTTATTTACTTCATGTGGTGTGCTAAACTAGTGTTGGTCATTAGACACAAGGAATGGTGGAGGTGCAACTATTAAGTGCTTTTCAAAGCAA
>NC_091309.1:18473980-18546480 GCF_038502225.1 Cherax quadricarinatus
CTTCTGATAGTGTGGCACATCCTTGCTTCTGATAGTGTGGCACATCCTTGCTTCTGATAGTGCGGCACATCCTAGCTTCTGATAGTGTGGCACATCCTTGCTTCTGATAGCGTGGCACATCCTAGCTTCTGATAGTGTGGCACATCCTTGCTTCTGATAGTGTGGCACATTCTTGCTTCTAATAATGTGGCACATCCTTGTTTCTGATAGTGTGGCACATCCTTGCTTCTGATAGCGTGGCACATCCTAGTTTCTGATAGTGTGGCACATCCTTGCTTCTGATAGTGTGGCACATTCTTGCTTCTAATAATGTGGCACATCCTTGTTTCTGATAGTGTGGCACATCCTTGCTTCTGATAGCGTGGCACATCCTAGCTTCTGATAGTGTGGCACATTCTTGCTTCTGATAGTGTGGCACATCCTAGCTTCTGATAGTGTGGCACATCCTTGCTTCTGATAGCTTGGCACATCCTAGCTTCTGATAGTGTGGCACATCCTTTCTTCTGATAGCGTGGCACATCCTAGCTTCTGATAGTGTGGCACATCCTAGCTTCTGATAGTGTGGCACATCCTTGCTTCTGATAGTGTGGCACATCCTTGCTTCTGATAGCGTGGCACATCCTAGCTTCTGATTGTGTTGTATGTTACATACACGTGTGTCGTTAGATACACGTATGTTACAAATGACATTTGTTTTTGACTGTTTACACATGACAGCTGTACGCTTGATAAACACAACAGCAGTGATGTACGTCTGACACACACGATAGCAATGTTGCACGTTACAAACACACCATAGCATTGTTGTACGTTAGCTCTGCATGACAAAATTAAAATCGTGACACTGGGGCTATGGCGGAGATGTAAGGGCTTCGTGCCGGTCAGGCCACCGAAGATATTAACCTTGTCAAACCCTGTGTAAGAAAAAAGAGGGAGGGAGGGCGGGCCTGCATATACAACGTCAGGTGATTCGCACCAGCTACCTCTGGCACCAACTGCGAAACAAGTGAGCAGGTAGATGGTAGCGAGTACAATGTGAGGTGTAGTTGTTACATCCTACCTACGTACATAAGTTAATATAAAGCATGAATTTTCGTTTTAGCTTTGACGAAAAACAACAGTAATATAAAATTGTTAAAAAGATATATATACATAATTATTTATTTTTTTGAAGGTGTAACATAGTGTGTCACTGACAGCATCTACATGTGTTGTGTTGCTGTGACAGCATCTACATGTGTTGTGTGTTGCTGTGACAGCATCTACATGTGTTGTGTTGCTGTGACAGCATCTACATGTGTTGTGTTGCTGTGACAGCATCTACATGTGTTGTGTTGCTGTGACAGCATCTACATGTGTTGTGTTGCTGTGACAGCATCTACATGTGTTGTGTGTTGCTGTGACAGCATCTACATGTCTTGTGTGTTGCTGTGACAGCATCTACATGTGTTGTGTTGCTGTGACAGCATCTACATGTGTTGTGTTGCTGTGACAGCATCTACATGTGTTGTGTGTTGCTGTGACAGCATCTACATGTGTTGTGTTGCTGTGACAGCATCTACATGTGTTGTGTTGCTGTGACAGCATCTACATGTGTTGTGTGTTGCTGTGACAGCATCTACATGTGTTGTGTGTTGCTGTGACAGCATCTACATGTGTTGTGTTGCTGTGACAGCATCTACATGTGTTGTGTTGCTGTGACAGCATCTACATGTGTTGTGTGTTGCTGTGACAGCATCTACATGTGTTGTGTGTTGCTGTGACAGCATCTACATGTGTTGTGTTGCTGTGACAGCATCTACATGTGTTGTGTTGCTGTGACAGCATCTACATGTGTTGTGTGTTGCTGTGACAGCATCTACATGTGTTGTGTGTTGCTGTGACAGCATCTACATGTGTTGTGTTGCTGTGACAGCATCTACATGTGTGTTGCTGTGGCAGCATCTACATGTGTTGTGTTGCTGTGACAGCATCTACATGTGTTGTGTGTTGCTGTGGCAGCATCTACATGTGTTGTGTGTTGCTGTGGCAGCATCTACATGTGTTGTGTGTTGCTGTGGCAGCATCTACATGTGTTGTGTGTTGCTGTGGCAGCATCTACATGTGTTGTGTGTTGCTGTGGCAGCATCTACATGTGTTGTGTGTTGCTGTGGCAGCATCTACATGTGTTGTGTGTTGCTGTGGCAGCATCTACATGTGTTGTGTGTTGCTGTGGCAGTGTGTTGTGTTGCTGTGGCAGCATCTACATGTGTTGTGTGTTGCTGTGGCAGCATCTACATGTGTGTTGTGTGTTGCTGTGGCAGCATCTACATGTGACAGCATCTACATGTGTTGTGTTGCTGTGGCAGCATCTACATATGTTGTGTGTTGCTGTGGCAGCATCTACATGTGTTGTGTGTTGCTGTGGCAGCATCTACATGTGTTGTGTGTTGCTGTGGCAGCATCTACATGTATTGTGTGTTGCTGTGGCAGCATCTACATGTGTTGTGTTGCTGTGGCAGCATCTACATGTGTTGTGTGTTGCTGTGGCAGCATCTACATGTGTTGTGTGTTGCTGTGACAGCATCTACATGTGTTGTGTTGCTGTGACAGCATCTACATGTGTTGTGTGTTGCTGTGACAGCATCTACATGTGTTGTGTGTTGCTGTGACAGCATCTACATGTGTTGTGTGTTGCTGTGACAGCATCTACATGTGTTGTGTGTTGCTGTGACAGCATCTACATGTGTTGTGTGTTGCTGTGGCAGCATCTACATGTGTTGTGTGTTGCTGTGGCAGCATCTACATGTGTTGTGTGTTGCTGTGGCAGCATCTACATGTGTTGTGTTGCTGTGGCAGCATCTACATGTGTTGTGTGTTGCTGTGGCAGCATCTACATGTGTTGTGTGTTGCTGTGACAGCATCTACATGTGTTGTGTTGCTGTGGCAGCATCTACATGTGTTGTGTGTTGCTGTGGCAGAATCTACATGTGTTGTGTGTTGCTGTGGCAGCATCTACATGTGTTGTGTGTTGCTGTGGCAGCATCTACATGTGTTGTGTGTTGCTGTGGCAGCATCTACATGTGTTGTGTGTTGCTGTGGCAGCATCTACATGTGTTGTGTGTTGCTGTGGCAGCATCTACATGTGTTGTGTGTTGCTGTGACAGCATCTACATGTGTTGTGTGTTGCTGTGGCAGCATCTACATGTGTTGTGTGTTGCTGTGACAGCATCTACATGTGTTGTGTGTTGCTGTGACAGCATCTACATGTGTTGTGTGTTGCTGTGACAGCATCTACATGTGTGTTGCTGTGACAGCATCTACATGTGTTGTGTGTTGCTGTGGCAGCATCTACATGTGTTGTGTGTTGCTGTGGCAGCATCTACATGTGTTGTGTGTTGCTGTGACAGCATCTACATGTGTTGTGTGTTGCTGTGGCAGCATCTACATGTGTTGTGTGTTGCTGTGGCAGCATCTACATGTGTTGTGTTGCTGTGACAGCATCTACATGTGTTGTGTTGCTGTGACAGCATCTACATGTGTTGTGTTGCTGTGACAGCATCTACATGTGTTGTGTGTTGCTGTGACAGCATCTTCATGTGTGTTGCTGTGACAGCATTTACCTGTGTGTTGCTGTGACAGCATCTACATGTGTTACTGTGACAGCATCTACAGGTGTGTTGCTGTGACGGCATCTACATGTGTGTTGCTGTGACAGCATCTACAGGTGTGTTGCTGTGACGGCATCTACATGTGTGTTGCTGTGACAGCATCTACATGTGTTACTGTGACAGCATCTACACGTGTGTTGCTGTGACGGCATCTACATGTGTGTTGCTGTGACAGCATCTACATGTGTGTTGCTGTGACAGCATCTACAGGTGTGTTGCTGTGACGGCATCTACATGTGTGTTGCTGTGACAGCATCTACATGTGTTACTGTGACAGCATCTACACGTGTGTTGCTGTGACGGCATCTACATGTGTGTTGCTGTGACAGCATCTACATGTGTGTTGCTGTGACAGCATCTACATGTGTGTTGCTGTGACAGCATCTACATGTGTGTTGCTGTGACAGCATCTACATGTGTTGTGTATTACTGTGACAGCATCTACATGTGTTGTGTGTTGCTGTGACAGCATCTACATGTGTTGTGTGTTGCTGTGACAGCATCTACATGTGTTGTGTGTTGCTGTGACAGCATCTACATGTGTTGTGTGTTGCTGTGACAGCATCTACATGTGTTGTGTGTTGCTGTGACAGCATCTACATGTGTTGTGTTGCTGTGACAGCATCTACATGTGTTGTGTGTTGCTGTGACAGCATCTACATGTGTTGTGTGTTGCTGTGACAGCATCTACATGTGTGTTGCTGTGACAGCATCTACATGTGTGTTGCTGTGACAGCATCTACATGTGTTGTGTGTTGCTGTGACAGCATCTACATGTGTGTTGCTGTGACAGCATCTACATGTGTGTTGCTGTGACAGCATCTACATGTGTTGTGTTGCTGTGACAGCATCTACATGTGTTGTGTTGCTGTGACAGCATCTACATGTGTTGTGTTGCTGTGACAGCACATATATCTGTTTTGTGTTATTGTGACGGCATCTACATTTATTGGATGTTGCCGTAACGGCATCTACATCAGTTGTGTGTTGCTGTAACAGCATCTACATGTGTTGTGTGTTGCTCTGACAGCATCTTCATGTGTGTTGCTGTGACAGCATCTACATGTGTTACTGTGACAGCATCTACAGGTGTGTTGCTGTGACGGCATCTACATGTGTGTTGCTGTGACGGCATCTACATGTGTGTTGCTGTGACGGCATCTACATGTGTGTTGCTGTGACAGCATCTACATGTGTGTTGCTGTGACAGCATCTACATGTGTGTTGCTGTGACAGCATCTACACGTGTGTTGCTGTGACAGCATCTACATGTGTTGTGTATTACTGTGACAGCATCTACATGTGTTGTGTGTTGCTGTGACAGCATCTACATGTGTTGTGTGTTGCTGTGACAGCACCTACATGTGTTGTGTGTGCTGTGACAGCATCTACATGTGTTGTGTGTTGCTGTGACAGCATCTACATGTGTTGTGTGTTGCTGTGACAGCATCTACATGTGTTGTGTGTTGCTGTGACAGCATCTACATGTGTTGTGTGTTGCTGTGACAGCATCTACATGTGTTGTGTGTTGCTGTGACAGCATCTACATGTGTTGTGTGTTGCTGTGACAGCATCTACATGTGTTGTGTGTTGCTGTGACAGCATCTACATGTGTTGTGTGTTGCTGTGACAGCATTTGCAAGTGTTGTGTGTTGCTGTGACAGCATCTACACGTGTGTTGCTGTGACAGCATCTACACGTGTGTTGCTGTGACAGCATCTACATGTGTGTTGCTGTGACAGCATCTACATGTGTTGTGTTGCTGTGACAGCATCTACACGTGTGTTGCTGTGACAGCATCTACATGTGTGTTGCTCTGACAGCATCTTCATGTGTGTTGCTGTGACAGCATTTACCTGTGTGTTGCTGTGACAGCATCTACATGTGTTACTGTGACAGCATCTACATGTGTTGCTGTGACAGCATCTACAGGTGTGTTGCTGTGACGGCATCTACATGTGTGTTGCTGTGACAGCATCTACAGGTGTGTTGCTGTGACGGCATCTACATGTGTGTTGCTGTGACAGCATCTACATGTGTTACTGTGACAGCATCTACACGTGTGTTGCTGTGACAGCATCTACATGTGTGTTGCTGTGACAGCATTTACATGTGTGTTGATGTGACAGCATCTACATGTGTTGCTGTAGCATCTACATGTGTGCTGCTGTGACAGCATCTACATGTGTGTTGCTGTGACAGCATCTACATGTGTTATGTATTGCTGTGACAGCATCTACGTCTGTTGTGTGTTGCTGTGACAGCATCTACATGTGTTGTGTGTTGCTGTGACAGCATCTACATGTGTTGTGTGTTGCTGTGACAGCATTTGCATGTGTTGTGTGTTGCTGTGACAGCATCTACACGTGTGTTGCTGTGACAGCATCTACACGTGTGTTGCTGTGACAGCATCTACATGTGTGTTGCTGTGACAGCATCTACATGTGTTGTGTTGCTGTGACAGCATCTACACGTGTGTTGCTGTGACAGCATCTACATGTGTGTTGCTCTGACAGCATCTTCATGTGTGTTGCTGTGACAGCATTTACCTGTGTGTTGCTGTGACAGCATCTACATGTGTTACTGTGACAGCATCTACATGTGTTGCTGTGACAGCATCTACAGGTGTGTTGCTGTGACGGCATCTACATGTGTGTTGCTGTGACAGCATCTACAGGTGTGTTGCTGTGACGGCATCTACATGTGTGTTGCTGTGACAGCATCTACATGTGTTACTGTGACAGCATCTACACGTGTGTTGCTGTGACGGCATCTACATGTGTGTTGCTGTGACAGCATCTACATGTGTGTTGCTGTGACAGCATCTACATGTGTGTTGCTGTGACAGCATCTACATGTGTGTTGCTGTGACAGCATCTACATGTGTTGTGTATTACTGTGACAGCATCTACATGTGTTGTGTGTTGCTGTGACAGCATCTACATGTGTTGTGTGTTGCTGTGACAGCATCTACATGTGTTGTGTGTTGCTGTGACAGCATCTACATGTGTTGTGTGTTGCTGTGACAGCATCTACATGTGTTGTGTGTTGCTGTGACAGCATCTACATGTGTTGTGTGTTGCTGTGACAGCATCTACATGTGTTGTGTGTTGCTGTGACAGCATCTACATGTGTTGTGTGTTGCTGTGGCAGCATCTACATGTGTTGTGTGTTGCTGTGGCAGCATCTACATGTGTTGTGTGTTGCTGTGGCAGCATCTACATGTGTTGTGTGTTGCTGTGGCAGCATCTACATGTGTTGTGTGTTGCTGTGGCAGCATCTACATGTGTTGTGTGTTGCTGTGGCAGCATCTACATGTGTTGTGTTGCTGTGACAGCATCTACATGTGTTGTGTTGCTGTGACAGCATCTACATGTGTTGTGTTGCTGTGACAGCATCTACATGTGTTGTGTTGCTGTGACAGCATCTACATGTGTTGTGTTGCTGTGACAGCACATACATCTGTTTTGTGTTATTGTGACGGCATCTACATTTATTGGATGTTGCCGTAACGGCATCTACATCAGTTGTGTGTTGCTGTAACAGCATCTACATGTGTTGTGTGTTGCTCTGACAGCATCTTCATGTGTGTTGCTGTGACAGCATCTACATGTGTTACTGTGACAGCATCTACAGGTGTGTTGCTGTGACGGCATCTACATGTGTGTTGCTGTGACGGCATCTACATGTGTGTTGCTGTGACAGCATCTACATGTGTGTTGCTGTGACAGCATCTACACGTGTGTTGCTGTGACAGCATCTACATGTGTGTTGCTGTGACAGCATCTACATGTGTTGTGTATTACTGTGACAGCATCTACATGTGTTGTGTGTTGCTGTGACAGCATCTACATGTGTTGTGTGTTGCTGTGACAGCACCTACATGTGTTGTGTGTGCTGTGACAGCATCTACATGTGTTGTGTGTTGCTGTGACAGCATCTACATGTGTTGTGTGTTGCTGTGACAGCATCTACATGTGTTGTGTGTTGCTATGACAGCATCTACATGTGTTGTGTGTTGCTGTGACAGCATCTACATGTGTTGTGTGTTGCTGTGACAGCATCTACATGTGTTGTGTGTTGCTGTGACAGCATCTACATGTGTTGTGTGTTGCTGTGACAGCATCTACATGTGTTGTGTGTTGCTGTGACAGCATTTGCAAGTGTTGTGTGTTGCTGTGACAGCATCTACACGTGTGTTGCTGTGACAGCATCTACATGTGTGTTGCTGTGACAGCATTTACATGTGTGTTGATGTGACAGCATCTACATGTGTTGCTGTAGCATCTACATGTGTGCTGCTGTGACAGCATCTACATGTGTGTTGCTGTGACAGCATCTACATGTGTTATGTATTGCTGTGACAGCATCTACGTCTGTTGTGTGTTGCTGTGACAGCATCTACATGTGTTGTGTGTTGCTGTGACAGCATCTACATGTGTTGTGTGTTGCTGTGACAGCATTTGCATGTGTTGTGTGTTGCTGTGACAGCATCTACACGTGTGTTGCTGTGACAGCATCTACACGTGTGTTGCTGTGACAGCATCTACATGTGTGTTGCTGTGACAGCATCTACATGTGCTGTGTGTTGCTGTGACAGCATCTACATGTGTGTTGCTGTGACAGCATCTACATGTGTTGTGTGTTGCTGTGACAGCATCTACATGTGTGTTGCTGTGACAGCATCTACATGTGTGTTGCTGTGACAGCATCTACATGTGTGTTGCTGTGACAGCATCTACATGTGTGTTGCTGTGACAGCATCTACATGTGTGTTGCTGTGACAGCATCTACATGTGTGTTGCTTTGACAGCATCTACATGTGTGTTGCTGTGACAGCATCTACATGTGTTGCTGTGGCATCTACATGTGTGTTGCTGTGACAGCATCTACATGTGTTGTGTATTACTGTGACAGCATCTACATGTGTTGTGTATTACTGTGACAGCATCTACATGTGTTGTGTATTACTGTGACAGCATCTACATGTGTTGTGTATTACTGTGACAGCATCTACATGTGTTGTGTGTTGCTGTGGCAGCATCTACATGTGTGTTCCTGTGACAGCATCTACATGTGTTGTGTATTGCTGTGACAGCATCTACATGTGTTGTGTGTTGCTGTGACAGCATCTACATGTGTTGTGTGTTGCTGTGACAGCATCTACATGTGTTGTGTGTTGCTGTGACAGCATCTACATGTGTTGTATGTTGCTGTGACAGCATCTACATGTGTTGTGTGTTGCTGTGACAGCATCTACATGTGTTGTGTGTTGCTGTGGCAGCATCTACATGTGTTGTGTGTTGCTGTGACAGCATCTACATGTGTTGTGTGTTGCTGTGACAGCATCTACATGTGTGTTGCTGTGGCAGCATCTACATGTGCTGAGTGTTGCTGTGGCAGCATCTACATGTGTTGTGTGTTGCTGTGGCAGCATCTACATGTGTTGTGTGTTGCTGTGGCAGCATCTACATGTGTTGTGTGTTGCTGTTTCAGCATCTACATGTGTTGTGTGTTGCTGTGGCAGCATCTACATGTGTTGTGTGTTGCTGTGGCAGCATCTACATGTGTTGTGTGTTGCTGTGGCAGCATCTACATGTGTTGTGTGTTGCTGTGGCAGCATCTACATGTGTTGTGTGTTGCTGTGACAGCATCTACATGTGTTGTGTTGCTGTGACAGCATCTACATGTGTTGTGTGTTGCTGTGACAGCATCTACATGTTTTGTGTGTTGCTGTGACAGCATTTGCAAGTGTTGTGTGTTGCTGTGACACCATCTACACGTGTGTTGCTGTGACAGCATCTACATGTGTGTTGCTGTGACAGCATTTACATGCGTGTTGATGTGACAGCATCTACATGTGTTGCTGTAGCATCTACATGTGTGCTGCTGTGACAGCATCTACATGTGTGTTGCTGTGACAGCATCTACATGTGTTATGTATTGCTGTGACAGCATCTACGTCTGTTGTGTGTTGCTGTGACAGCATCTACATGTGTTGTGTGTTGCTGTGACAGCATCTACATGTGTTGTGTGTTGCTGTGACAGCATTTGCATGTGTTGTGTGTTGCTGTGACAGCATCTACACGTGTGTTGCTGTGACAGCATCTACACGTGTGTTGCTGTGACAGCATCTACACGTGTGTTGCTGTGACAGCATCTACATGTGTGTTGCTGTGACAGCATCTACATGTGTTGTGTGTTGCTGTGACAGCATCTACATGTGTGTTGCTGTGACAGCATCTACATGTGTTGCTGTAGCATCTACATGTGTGCTGCTGTGACAGCATCTACATGTGTGTTGCTGTGACAGCATCTACATGTGTGTTGCTGTGACAGCATCTACATGTGTTGCTGTGACAGCATCTACATGTGTGTTGCTGTGACAGCATCTACATGTGTGTTGCTGTGACAGCATCTACATGTGTGTTGCTGTGACAGCATCTACATGTGTGTTGCTGTGACAGCATCTACATGTGTTGTGTATTACTGTGACAGCATCTACATGTGTTGCTGTGGCATCTACATGTGTGTTGCTGTGACAGCATCTACATGTGTTGTGTATTACTGTGACAGCATCTACATGTGTTGTGTATTACTGTGACAGCATCTAAATGTGTGTTGCTGTGACAGCATCTACATGTGTGTTGCTGTGACAGCATCTACATGTGTTGCTGTGACAGCATCTACATGTGTTGCTGTGACAGCATCTACATGTGTTGTGTATTACTGTGACAGCATCTACATGTGTTGTGTATTACTGTGACAGCATCTACATGTGTTGTGTATTACTGTGACAGCATCTACATGTGTTGTGTGTTGCTGTGGCAGCATCTACATGTGTGTTGCTGTGACAGCATCTACATGTGTTGTGTATTGCTGTGACAGCATCTACGTCTGTTGTGTGTTGTTGTGACAGCATCTACATGTGTTGTGTGTTGCTGTGACAGCATCTAAATGTGTTGTGTGTTGCTGTGGCAGCATCTACATGTGTTGTGTGTTGCTGTGGCAGCATCTACATGTGTTGTGTGTTGCTGTGGCAGCATCTACATGTGTTGTGTGTTGCTGTGGCAGCATCTACATGTGTTGTGTGTTGCTGTGGCAGCATCTACATGTGTTGTGTATTGCTGTGGCAGCATCTACATGTGTTGTGTTGCTGTGACAGCATCTACATGTGTTGTGTGTTGCTGTGACAGCATCTACATGTGTTGTGTTGCTGTGACAGCATCTACATGTGTTGTGTTGCTGTGACAGCATCTACATGTGTTGTGTTGCTGTGACAGCATCTACATGTGTTGTGTTGCTGTGACAGCATCTACATGTGTTGTGTTGCTGTGACAGCATCTACATGTGTTGTGTTGCTGTGACAGCATCTACATGTGTTGTGTTGCTGTGACAGCATCTACATGTGTTGTGTTGCTGTGGCAGCATCTACATGTGTTGTATGTTGCTGTGGCAGCATCTACATGTGTTGTGTTGCTGTGACAGCATCTACATGTGTTGTGTTGCTGTGACAGCATCTACATGTGCTGTGTTGCTGTAACAGCATCTACATGTGTTGTGTTGCTGTGAGAGCATCTACATGTGTTGTGTGTTGCTGTGACAGCACATACATCTGTTTTGTGTTATTGTGACGGCATCTACATTTATTGGATGTTGCCGTAACGGCATCTACATCAGTTGTGTGTTGCTGTAACAGCATCTACATGTGTTGTGTGTTGCTCTGACAGCATCTACATGTGTTGTATGTTGCTGTGACAGCATCTACATGTGTTGTGCATTGCTGTGACAGCATCTACATGTGTTGTGTGTTGCTGTGACAGCATCTACGTCTGTTGTGTGTTGCTGTGACAGCATCTACATGTGTTGTGTGTTGCTGTGAGAGCATCTACATGTGTGTTGCTGTGACAGCATCTACATGTGTTGTGTTGCTGTGACAGCATCTACATGTGTTGTGTTGCTGTAACAGCACATACATCTGTTTTGTGTTATTGTGACGGCATCTACATTTATTGGATGTTGCCGTAACGGCATCTACATCAGTTGTGTGTTGCTGTAACAGCATCTACATGTGTTGTGTGTTGCTCTGACGGCATCTTCATGTGTGTTGCTGTGACAGCATTTACATGTGTGTTGCTGTGACAGCATCTACATGTGTTACTGTGACAGCATCTACATGTGTGTTGCTGTGACGGCATCTACATGTGTGTTGCTGTGACAGCATCTACATGTGTGTTGCTGTGACAGCATCTACATGTGTGTTGCTGTGACAGCATCTACATGTGTGTTGCTGTGACAGCATCTACATGTGTGTTGCTGTGACAGCATCTACATGTGTGTTGCTGTGACAGCATCTACATGTGTTGTGTATTACTGTGACAGCATCTACATGTGTTGTGTGTTGCTGTGACAGCATCTACATGTGTTGTGTTGCTGTGACAGCATCTACATGTGTTGTGTGTTGCTGTGACAGCATCTACATGTGTTGCGTGTTGCTGTGACAGCATCTACATGTGTTGTGTGTTGCTGTGACAGCATTTGCATGTGTTGTGTGTTGCTGTGACAGCATCTACACGTGTGTTGCTGTGACAGCATTTACATGTGTGTTGATGTGACAGCATCTACATGTGTTGCTGTAGCATCTACATGTGTGTTGCTGTGACAGCATCTACATGTGTTGTGTATTGCTGTGACAGCATCTACGTCTGTTGTGTGTTGCTGTGACAGCATCTACATGTGTTGTGTGTTGCTGTGACAGCATCTACACGTGTGTTGCTGTGACAGCATCTATATGTGTTGTGTGTTGATGTGACAGCATTTGCATGTGTTGTGTGTTGCTGTGACAGCATCTACACGTGTGTTGCTGTGACAGCATCTACATGTGTTGTGTGTTGCTGTGACAGCATCTACATGTGTGTTGCTGTGACAGCATCTACATGTGTGTTGCTGTGACAGCATCTACATGTGTGCTGCTGTGACAGCATCTACATGTGTGTTGCTGTGACAGCATCTACATGTGTGTTGCTGTGACAGCATCTACATGTGTGTTGCTGTGACAGCATCTACATGTGTGTTGCTGTGACAGCATCTACATGTGTGTTGCTGTGACAGCATCTACATGTGTGTTGCTGTGACAGCATCTACATGTGTTGCTGTAGCATCTACATGTGTGCTGCTGTGACAGCATCTACATGTGTGTTGCTGTGACAGCATCTACATGTGTGTTGCTGTGACAGCATCTACATGTGTGTTGCTGTGACAGCATCTACATGTGTGTTGCTGTGACAGCATCTACATGTGTTGTGTATTACTGTGACAGCATCTACATGTGTTGCTGTGGCATCTACATGTGTGTTGCTGTGACAGCATCTACATGTGTTGTGTGTTGCTGTGACAGCATCTACATGTGTTGTGTGTTGCTGTGACAGCATCTACATGTGTTGTGTGTTGCTGTGACAGCATCTACATGTGTTGTGTGTTGCTGTGACAGCATCTACATGTGTTGTGTGTTGCTGTGACAGCATCTACATGTGTTGTGTGTTGCTTTGACAGCATCTACATGTGTTGTATGTTGCTGTGACAGCATCTACATGTGTGTTGCTGTGACAGCATCTACATGTGTTGTGTATTACTGTGACAGCATCTACATGTGTTGCTGTGGCATCTACATGTGTGTTGCTGTGACAGCATCTACATGTGTTGTGTGTTGCTGTGACAGCATCTACATGTGTTGTGTGTTGCTGTGACAGCATCTACATGTGTTGTGTGTTGTTGTGACAGCATCTACATGTGTTGTGTGTTGCTGTGACAGCATCTACATGTGTTGTGTGTTGTTGTGACAGCATCTACATGTGTGTTGCTGTGGCAGTATCTACATGTGCTGTGTGTTGCTGTGGCAGCATCTACATGTGTTGTGTGTTGCTGTGGCAGCATCTACATGTGTTGTGTGTTGCTGTGGCAGCATCTACATGTGTTGCGTGTTGCTGTGGCAGCATCTACATGTGTTTTGTGTTGCTGTGGCAGCATCTACATGTGTTGTGTTGCTGTGACAGCATCTACATGTGTTGTGTTGCTGTGACAGCATCTACATGTGTTGTGTTGCTGTAACAGCATCTACATGTGTTGTGTTGCTGTGACAGCATCTACATGTGTTGTGTTGCTGTGACAGCATCTACATGTGTTGTGTTGCTGTGACAGCATCTACATGTGTTGTGTTGCTGTGACAGCATCTACATGTGTTGTGTTGCTGTAAGAGCATCTACATGTGTTGTGTTGCTGTGACAGCATCTACATTTGTTGTGTTGCTGTGACAGCATCTACATGTGTTGTGTTGCTGTGACAGCATCTACATGTGTTGTGTTGCTGTGACAGCATCTACATGTGTTGTGTTGCTGTGACAGCATCTACATGTGTTGTGTTGCTGTGACAGCATCTACATGTGTTGTGTGTTGCTGTGACAGCATCTGCATGTGTTGTGTGTTGCTGTGACAGCATCTACATGTGTTGTGTGTTGCTGTGACAGCATCTACATGTGTTGTGTGTTGCTGTGACAGCATCTACATGTGTTGTGTGTTGCTGTGACAGCATCTACATGTGTTGTGTGTTGCTTTGACAGCATCTACATGTGTTGTATGTTGCTGTGACAGCATCTACATGTGTTGTGCATTGCTGTGACAGCATCTACATGTGTTGTGCATTGCTGTGACAGCATCTACATGTGTTGTGTGTTGCTGTGACAGCATCTACGTCTGTTGTGTGTTGCTGTAACAGCATCTACATGTGTTGTGTGTTGCTCTGACAGCATCTTCATGTGTGTTGCTGTGACAGCATTTACATGTGTGTTGCTGTGACAGCATCTACATGTGTTACTGTGACAGCATCTACATGTGTGTTGCTGTGACGGCATCTACATGTGTGTTGCTGTGACAGCATCTACATGTGTGTTGCTGTGACAGCATCTACATGTGTGTTGCTGTGACAGCATCTACATGTGTGTTGCTGTGACAGCATCTACATGTGTGTTGCTGTGACAGCATCTACATGTGTGTTGCTGTGACAGCATCTACATGTGTGTTGCTGTGACAGCATCTACATGTGTTGTGTATTACTGTGACAGCATCTACATGTGTTGTGTGTTGCTGTGACAGCATCTACATGTGTTGTGTGTTGCTGTGACAGCATCTACATGTGTTGTGTGTTGCTGTGACAGCATCTACATGTGTTGCGTGTTGCTGTGACAGCATCTACATGTGTTGTGTGTTGCTGTGACAGCATTTGCATGTGTTGTGTGTTGCTGTGACAGCATCTACACGTGTGTTGCTGTGACAGCATTTACATGTGTGTTGATGTGACAGCATCTACATGTGTTGCTGTAGCATCTACATGTGTGTTGCTGTGACAGCATCTACATGTGTTGTGTATTGCTGTGACAGCATCTACGTCTGTTGTGTGTTGCTGTGACAGCATCTACATGTGTTGTGTGTTGCTGTGACAGCATCTATATGTGTTGTGTGTTGCTGTGACAGCATTTGCATGTGTTGTGTGTTGCTGTGACAGCATCTACACGTGTGTTGCTGTGACAGCATCTACATGTGTTGTGTGTTGCTGTGACAGCATCTACATGTGTGTTGCTGTGACAGCATCTACATGTGTTGCTGTAGCATCTACATGTGTGCTGCTGTGACAGCATCTACATGTGTGTTGCTGTGACAGCATCTACATGTGTGTTGCTGTGACAGCATCTACATGTGTGTTGCTGTGACAGCATCTACATGTGTGTTGCTGTGACAGCATCTACATGTGTGTTGCTGTGACAGCATCTACATGTGTTGTGTATTACTGTGACAGCATCTACACGTGTTGCTGTGGCATCTACATGTGTGTTGCTGTGACAGCATCTACATGTGTTGTGTGTTGCTGTGACAGCATCTACATGTGTTGTGTGTTGCTGTGACAGCATCTACATGTGTTGTGTGTTGCTGTGACAGCATCTACATGCGTTGTGTGTTGCTGTGACAGCATCTACATGTGTTGTGTGTTGCTGTGACAGCATCTACATGTGTTGTGTGTTGCTGTGACAGCATCTACATGTGTTGTGTGTTGCTTTGACAGCATCTACATGTGTTGTATGTTGCTGTGACAGCATCTACATGTGTTGTGTATTGCTGTGACAGCATCTACATGTATTGTGTGTTGCTGTGACAGCATCTACGTCTGTTGTGTGTTGCTGTGACAGCATCTACATGTTTTGTGTGTTGCTGTGACAGCATCTACATGTGTGTTGCTGTGACAGCATCTACATGTGTTGTGTGTTGCTGTGACAGCATTTGCATGTGTTGTGTTGCTGTGACAGCATCTACACGTGTGTTGCTGTGACAGCATCTACACGTGTGTTGCTGTGACAGCATCTACACGTGTGTTGCTGTGACAGCATCTACATGTGTTGTGTGTTGCTGTGACAGCATCTACATGTGTTGTGTGTTGCTGTGACAGCATCTACATGTGTTGTGTGTTGCTGTGACAGCATCTGCATGTGTTGTGTGTTGCTGTGACAGCATCTACATGTGTTGTGTGTTGCTGTGACAGCATCTACATGTGTTGTGTGTTGCTGTGACAGCATCTACATGTGTTGTGTGTTGCTGTGACAGCATCTACATGTGTTGTGTGTTGCTTTGACAGCATCTACATGTGTTGTATGTTGCTGTGACAGCATCTACATGTGTTGTGCATTGCTGTGACAGCATCTACATGTGTTGTGTGTTGCTGTGACAGCATCTACGTCTGTTGTGTGTTGCTGTGACAGCATCTACATGTGTTGTGTGTTGCTGTGACAGTATCTACATGTGTGTTGCTGTGACAGCATCTACATGTGTTGTGTTGCTGTGACAGCATCTACATGTGTTGTGTTGCTGTGACAGCATCTACATGTGTTGTGTTGCTGTGACAGCACATACATCTGTTTTGTGTTATTGTGACGGCATCTACATTTATTGGATGTTGCCGTAACGGCATCTACATCAGTTGTGTGTTGCTGTAACAGCATCTACATGTGTTGTGTGTTGCTCTGACAGCATCTTCATGTGTGTTGCTGTGACAGCATTTACATGTGTGTTGCTGTGACAGCATCTACATGTGTTACTGTGACAGCATCTACATGTGTGTTGCTGTGACGGCATCTACATGTGTGTTGCTGTGACAGCATCTACATGTGTGTTGCTGTGACAGCATCTACATGTGTGTTGCTGTGACAGCATCTACATGTGTGTTGCTGTGACAGCATCTACATGTGTGTTGCTGTGACAGCATCTACATGTGTGTTGCTGTGACAGCATCTACATGTGTTGTGTATTACTGTGACAGCATCTACATGTGTTGTGTGTTGCTGTGACAGCATCTACATGTGTTGTGTGTTGCTGTGACAGCATCTACATGTGTTGTGTGTTGCTGTGACAGCATCTACATGTGTTGCGTGTTGCTGTGACAGCATCTACATGTGTTGTGTGTTGCTGTGACAGCATTTGCATGTGTTGTGTGTTGCTGTGACAGCATCTACACGTGTGTTGCTGTGACAGCATTTACATGTGTGTTGATGTGACAGCATCTACATGTGTTGCTGTAGCATCTACATGTGTGTTGCTGTGACAGCATCTACATGTGTTGTGTATTGCTGTGACAGCATCTACGTCTGTTGTGTGTTGCTGTGACAGCATCTACATGTGTTGTGTGTTGCTGTGACAGCATCTATATGTGTTGTGTGTTGCTGTGACAGCATTTGCATGTGTTGTGTGTTGCTGTGACAGCATCTACACGTGTGTTGCTGTGACAGCATCTACATGTGTTGTGTGTTGCTGTGACAGCATCTACATGTGTGTTGCTGTGACAGCATCTACATGTGTTGCTGTAGCATCTACATGTGTGCTGCTGTGACAGCATCTACATGTGTGTTGCTGTGACAGCATCTACATGTGTGTTGCTGTGACAGCATCTACATGTGTGTTGCTGTGACAGCATCTACATGTGTGTTGCTGTGACAGCATCTACATGTGTGTTGCTGTGACAGCATCTACATGTGTTGTGTATTACTGTGACAGCATCTACACGTGTTGCTGTGGCATCTACATGTGTGTTGCTGTGACAGCATCTACATGTGTTGTGTGTTGCTGTGACAGCATCTACATGTGTTGTGTGTTGCTGTGACAGCATCTACATGTGTTGTGTGTTGCTGTGACAGCATCTACATGTGTTGTGTGTTGCTGTGACAGCATCTACATGTGTTGTGTGTTGCTGTGACAGCATCTACATGTGTTGTGTGTTGCTGTGACAGCATCTACATGTGTTGTGTGTTGCTTTGACAGCATCTACATGTGTTGTATGTTGCTGTGACAGCATCTACATGTGTTGTGTATTGCTGTGACAGCATCTACATGTATTGTGTGTTGCTGTGACAGCATCTACGTCTGTTGTGTGTTGCTGTGACAGCATCTACATGTTTTGTGTGTTGCTGTGACAGCATCTACATGTGTGTTGCTGTGACAGCATCTACATGTGTTGTGTGTTGCTGTGACAGCATTTGCATGTGTTGTGTTGCTGTGACAGCATCTACACGTGTGTTGCTGTGACAGCATCTACACGTGTGTTGCTGTGACAGCATCTACACGTGTGTTGCTGTGACAGCATCTACATGTGTTGTGTGTTGCTGTGACAGCATCTACATGTGTTGTGTGTTGCTGTGACAGCATCTACATGTGTTGTGTGTTTCTGTGAAAGCATCTACATGTGTTGTGTGTTGCTGTGACAGCATCTACATGTGTTGTGTGTTTCTGTGAAAGCATCTACATGTGTTGTGTGTTGCTGTGACAGCATCTGCATGTGTTGTGTGTTGCTGTGACAGCATCTACGTCTGTTGTGTGTTGCTGTGACAGCATCTACATGTGTTGTGTGTTACTGTAAGAGTAATCACGTCTGTTTTGTGTTGCTGTGACAGTATTCACATCTGTTGTTTATGTTCAGGTGGACTCGAGCCTTAATGATCAATACTCAATCGACAGGATTTAAACTTAGTCAGCCATTGAAGCAAGATCCTTTTTTTAATATAAATGTCAGTAGCAGAAGACAGCAGGCTTGGTATACAACACTGTTTCTGTGTAAGTCCAGTAACACGCTTTCCGATGATCTCTCTCTCTCTCTCTCTCTCTCTCTCTCAGGGTTACGTAATAACGTTTCCTCTTCGTTTTTTTCTTTAATTTCTTCGTTTCATTTCTTCTCTTTCGTACCCAGTTTTTATCGCCTTTTCTTTCTGATAATCTTGTTCGTATTTCTTTTTCTTGCTTTTATTTCTGCATGCCACAACTGCTGCTATTGCAAGTGCTTTTATAGCAACTGATTTTTTATTCTAATTATTGCTGATATTACAATTGCTGTTGTTAGTCGTCGTCGTCTTCATCGTCGTTCTCCTGCTATTCGTCCATTCTGGATCACCAGATCATTATTATGGATGGCTAGTCTCTGGCTGCCTCCCGCAGGAATTGGATCCTGATTTTCTCGGATTCGCCGATCTATCCTTGATCACAATTGATCGACGGGCAATTTAGTTTCCATAATTACCATTGATCGTTCAAGATGTCTACCTTTCTTAAAGGCAAGACCACATGTCTGCTAGAACCTCGGGAGGTGGTTCTTGATGACTTAATTAGGCCAGGTGAACACTAAGTGCGTCATAAGGGTCACCGGTTGTGAAGGCTTACTCAGCCCTGTAATAACTTCAGTAAGTATTACCAAGGCTGGCTCCTCCTCAGGAAAATTAATGAATAGAAAAAAGAATAATAACAGTCAAATATAAACACTTTATTATTTAGAAATGAAAATATAAAACAATTAAATATGAATTTTTATCCTACTTGAAAGAGAAATGAAAAATGAAATATAAAAATATCTGAATTCAACGCTAATATATACAGTTAGACTGTGGTGTCTCATGTTGTTGTCACTGCGTGTTGCAGAAATTGTAGCCGTTGCTGATGATGGGGGAGGGGTCACAGATGTTGAGTGACAACCCAACGACTAGTTCTTCACAGAGTCTCTATCCTTGAATAGTCCGTCAAGATGATAGGAACATAGGTCTTTCACCACTGCAAAGATGAGAGGTAGTTGCCTGGGGTTGACTGCACTTAGGTATGCAGATAAAATGGTGACGTCTCAGAACTTAGGTAAAGTTCGTCTCCTTCAACACTGTTTCTTTAGTTGCCAGATGACCCGAGCTGACATTCCAAGCTAGAAAGAGACAAAGGTTACCTACTGCTTAAGAAATCACTCTCCATGATAAGTACAATATTTAAAAGAAATGGTGATTATCTAAAAGCATAACATGGAAATCAAGGCTGAAAGGACTAAGTTTATTATTGGTCAAAAGTGAAGCTTTCAACCAATATATCCACTAGAATAGGAGCAGAGACTTTTACTTACAGTTGTGCTGGGAGCTGTGAGTAAGTGATTACTGTTTGGCCCGAGCCCCACACGTCACCTTTCCGGGTGGGGAAAAAGGGTGGGGCATAGCAGGAGCTAGACTGACCCTACCTTAGCAAGCAGCCGGGCAATCAAACTATCGTCACCATATACTCGCTACTCCTATCTGTTGAACTTTTCCCCTCACACAGGTAGAGTGTGCTTGCTCCGTTGGTGGAATCATAGTTGTCTAGTCTACCTTTGGATGTGTTTGGTTTATCGTTGCGGTCACTGACGTCACATGTGGTTCGTGTTGAATGGCGGGTGCCACCTGTGTGCGTGTTTTGATTCCTGGGTGGGTGCCAGGTGTGTGTGTGTGTGTGTGTGTGTGTTTGATCCATGGTGTGGGTGCCGCCTTAGTGCATGTTTAGTTTTTCGTTGGGGATCATACACACGGAGTAGGCATGAATTTTGATTCCTACGTTAGGCCAGGGGGGTGTCCCTCCTTATTATCGTCTCCGTAACTGCTGCCATTCCATATCCAGAATAAACTTTTATTGGGACAACGTTTCCCTCTTTGACTTATCAGAGCTTGACACAGGCCGAAACGTAGTATTCCCAATGAAATCTTGTTCTGCTAATTGTGTGTTAGTGAGGTCAGGTATTGGGCATATCTAAGGTCGATGGCACTTTCAGCCTCGCGGACGTTCCCACAAAGCCTCGTTCTTTATGCATGAGTTTCCCCTTAAGGATTTATTGACAAGCTTTATTGACAAGCTATTTACAGATTAAGGATTCCTAACTTTATTGACAAGCTAAGAGCTGTTGCCTACATCAGCTCATTTGAAAGCATTTTTATTGTTATGAAACATACAAGTAGGGAACAGGATGAAGTTGGAGCCATCTGTGGGCCAGCATTTTCATTTGATCAACTGGCTTTATCTCGTTGACATCATAATGCTGTACAAATGTGTTCCAGACTCGAGTCATCCTGGGTATATATGATCTCAGATGAAGTGATGTTCTGGAGAAGGGTACAGCCGGAATGAAGTTGCTGCTTTCTGCCCGTCTTGTGGCATCGAGGCTTGCTTCACGCTGTCCTCGAAGTGGATCCAAGTGTGGTACTTTGACAATATTGGCCTTGTACATAACAGTAAGGCCACCCACATCCCTCCTGTGTTGAAGGCTCTGCTGAAATGACAGATCTATCCAGGATTGGTCCAGGCGAGAGATGAGACGTCTTGCTCTGTTCTCTACTCTGTCAAGCAGGCGCAGATGAGAAGGGGGGGCAGGCGAACCAAGAAAGTGGAGCATACTCAAGGTGTGAGCGTATTTGTGCCTCGTACAGAATCTTGCAACCCCTACTGTCAAGCAGATGCGAGATACGGCGAAATGCTCTAAGCTTCCTGGCTGCCTTGTTTGCAAGATTTACATGGTTCTTCATGGTCGGTTTGGAGTCAAATTTCACCCCAAGGATATCAACTTCTTCCCCAGGTGCCAACACCCTCCCATTTATCCTTACTACTGCACCAGCATTACCATCATGGTGCCTAGAGACCATCATCATTTGCGTTTTCTCAAGTGCAAATGTTACTTGCCATCTATTTCCCCAAGCTGATATAGCTCTTAGCTGGTGATTGATGTAGCTTAGAGCAGCTGGCATTTCTTCTCTTGGATAAGTGAATGTCAGTGTACAGTCGTCTGCATATGCATGGGATTCTGGGATGAGATAAGAAGGTCATTGAAGTAGACATTCCATAACAATGGTCCCAGCACGCTTCCTTGTGGAACACTTACCCCAATAGGATGTCTTGCTGATTCCGTTCCATTGAGAACTACCCTTAGAGATCTACCATGAAGGTAATCACTGAGGAGACATAGCGCAGAGCCTGCAATTCCCAGTGCTTGAAGTTTTGCTAAGAGGCCCTGGTGCCACACCCCGTCGAAAGCACCAGCAATGTCCAGCGCTACCACACAGCTGACTTTGGATTCATCCAATGACTGGTGCCACTTAATGGAGAGGTTTAACAACAGATCAGCAGCAGAGTAACCTTTCCTGAAGGCATATTGACCGTCACAAAGTAGTGAGTGGTAGTCAAAAAACTCTATCATTTGTCTTGAGATTATTGTCTCAAGGATCTTACCAGTGATTGACAGGAGTGACACTGGTCTGTAGTTGCTGATTTCTGCTCTGCTCTTCTTTTTGTGAACAGGGACTACATTTGCCTCTTTCCACAGAGAGGGCCATTTACACTGCACTAGGCAGTGCTGAAAGATGCGAGTTAGAGGTGCTGCTAGCTGGTCTGCACATCTACTCAGCAATCTTGGGCTCAACTTGTCTGGGCCCACAGCCTTTTCGTGGTCAAGTGATTTAAGAAGGAAATGCACCTCCTCCTGCCTTATTGTCACCACTAACAGTTTTGACACAGTTCTTGCAGCTAGCCAAGGAGGGTTCCTTGCTGGATCAGGAACTTGCATTTTGGTAGCAAAGTGTTCGGAAAAAACGTCCGCCTTCTCTTGAATACTAGTGGAGGTGGTCCCATCCTGTCGATTTAGAGGTGGAATGAGTTCATCAGGCAGATAACCTTGTCTGTCCTTGACCAGGGACCACCAGGTTTTGGAGCCTACTCTACCTGGTGCTAGCTTTCTTTTTGTGTATATTATACAAGTATAATATACTTCAAGAACTGTGTAGGCGTCTATCTCCTTAATTATTCAAGTTACATTAACTACAAATATTACCACCTAGATATTTTTGTTAAAGTAAAAAGACACAAGTGCAACTAATGTGACATTTTATTGTGGTAATTTTACTAACATTATTACAATCTTTGTTATTAAACATCTCAACTTATATTTGGTTGGTTTATATTCGTCCAGTTGCAATCCAAAAAGCACTATTGAGAAACCACATTAATTTACTGGATATATGGACTAGAATACACTCTGACAAACTGTTGCAAACCCAGAAACATGCTAGATGTTAGACAAGGATCAATAAGTTGATCATTTAGTATTCTCTGGAGATATCTTTCACTTAATAGATGTCGCATTTTGTAACATACCTTGCTGCAAGTAACTAATGATGAAGACTTCAAGCATGATGCTAAAG
This sequence comes from Cherax quadricarinatus, assembly GCF_038502225.1. Lineage (NCBI taxonomy): Eukaryota > Metazoa > Arthropoda > Malacostraca > Decapoda > Parastacidae > Cherax > Cherax quadricarinatus. Next base: position 18,497,183 of record NC_091309.1, read on the forward strand.
TTACCCTGACCCACGCACCAGTCCCACGAAAACTGAACATACCTCACCCAGGTGAATTAATCTCCTCATCAGCAAATCGCCAGAATTCAATCACAGCAGCTATCAAACCTCTGGTCTCTTTCCGCCTCCAAATTAATTACCGGAAAGCAAATACTGTCACAGCCAATCTTGTTTTTTGACTTCAAGAATAAGGAAATCTTCAACATAATTTTTGTCAAGTTTGAAAAGATATGTTGTAATGTTATTTACTAACTCAAAGAGTTGCTGTACTTTTATTTTTATTCTCAATAATTTACACCTGCCATAAACAACAGTCTCGTATTTTAAAGCGCAATCAGGGAGTCAATATCTGTTTATCCACATCTACACATCTATCCATTCATTCACGTTCGCTCTCTCTCTCTCTAACAGTCCCTACAGGATTATGGCCGAGTCAGATAAGATAAGATAAGATTTCGTTCGGATTTTTAACCCCGGAGGGTTAGCCACCCAGGATAACCCAAGAAAGTCAGTGCATCATCGAGGACTGTCTAACTTATTTCCATTGGGGTCCTTAATCTTGTCCCCCAGGATGCGACCCACACCAGTCGACTAACACCCAGGTACCTATTTGCTGCTAGGTGAACAGGACAATAGGTGTAAGGAAATGTGTCGGAATTTCCACCCGCCGGGAATCGAACCCGGGCCCTCCGTGTGTGAAGCGGGAGTTTTAGCCACCAGACCACCGGGCCAAGTATGTTACAAGCTAAGAGCTGTTTTCCTACCCTAGCTCAGTTTAGCACTGCAAATTACTAGCAAATGTTTTAGTAGCAGTAATACTGAGTATCTACGTATATAGGTGGATATTCAAGACAATTAATGTGCACGAAGACAAGATCCTTGAATATTTTCCTTGCGTCCTACATTCCATTCAGTGTGAATGCAACAGCAAAACACAAATATTATCCGCAACAGACATACTTTCATAAATTTGTGTACATGACTGGAAAATCTTCAATTAGATTCGGTAAAATTATTATTTATAGCTCTTAAAACTTGAATTTTTGTAAATAGGAAGTCGACATCAAAACTGATAAATTATCCTGCTAGTCGCATTGCTAATAACTGAGTTATTGGCAATGCGACTAGCAACAGGACACTCAATAAAGGTCACCCAGCTAGCATTCAATAGTCAGAATTTTACTGGACATATGAACATTCCCGGAGATTAACTATTTTTTTTAATTGTGCCGGGTACCTACGAAGATTTCAACTGTACCTGAAAGTATACAGAAATTAATTAAAAACAAAAACGGTAAATATTATGTGTTGCACAGACTAAAGCTTCACTAGTCGACGCCTCTTCCTAAGTTTAATTGATTTTCCTCCTCCCTCGTCCGCCCTGACAAGCTGAAATGCAACACCGTACCGAGTAAAGTTTTAAGGGTTATATAACAATTTCTTGAAAGTATGTGTATGGTACGTGATCGTCTAGGACCTCTAGGACCAAGCTCACTAGTTGGGAAACATTAGAGACTAACAACCGTGCCAAACAATAATTATGGTACGTGATCGTCTAGGACCACGCTCACTAGTTGGGAAACATTAGAGACTAACAACCGTGCCAAACAATAATTATGGTACGTGATCGTCTAGGACCACGCTCACTAGTTGGGAAACATTAGAGACTAACAACCGTGCCAAACAATAATTATGGTACGTGATCGTCTAGGACCACGCTCACTAGTTGGGAAACATTAGAGACTAACAACCGTGCCAAACAATAATTATGGTACGTGATCGTCTAGGACCACGCTCACTAGTTGGGAAACATTAGAGACTAACAACCGTGCCAAACAATAATTATGGTACGTGATCGTCTAGGACCACGCTCACTAGTTGGGAAACATTAGAGACTAACAACCGTGCCAAACAATAATTATGGTACGTGATCGTCTAGGACCAAGCTCACTAGTTGGGAAACATTAGAGACTAACAACCGTGCCAAACAATAATTATGGTACGTGATCGTCTAGGACCACGCTCACTAGTTGGGAAACATTAGAGACTAACAACCGTGCCAAACAATAATTATGGTACGTGATCGTCTAGGACCACGCTCACTAGTTGGGAAACATTAGAGACTAACAACCGTGCCAAACAATAATTATGGTACGTGATCGTCTAGGACCAAGCTCACTAGTTGGGAAACATTAGAGACTAACAACCGTGCCAAACAATAATTATGGTACGTGATCGTCTAGGACCACGCTCACTAGTTGGGAAACATTAGAGACTAACAACCGTGCCAAACAATAATTATGGTACGTGATCGTCTAGGACCAAGCTCACTAGTTGGGAAACATTAGAGACTAACAACCGTGCCAAACAATAATTATGGTACGTGATCGTCTAGGACCACGCTCACTAGTTGGGAAACATTAGAGACTAACAACCGTGCCAAACAATAATTATGGTACGTGATCGTCTAGGACCACGCTCACTAGTTGGGAAACATTAGAGACTAACAACCGTGCCAAACAATAATTATGGTACGTGATCGTCTAGGACCAAGCTCACTAGTTGGGAAACATTAGAGACTAACAACCGTGCCAAACAATAATTATGGTACGTGATCGTCTAGGACCACGCTCACTAGTTGGGAAACATTAGAGACTAACAACCGTGCCAAACAATAATTATGGTACGTGATCGTCTAGGACCACGCTCACTAGTTGGGAAACATTAGAGACTAACAACCGTGCCAAACAATAATTATGGTACGTGATCGTCTAGGACCACGCTCACTAGTTGGGAAACATTAGAGACTAACCGTGCCAAACAATAATTATGGTACGTGATCGTCTAGGACCACGCTCACTAGTTGGGAAACATTAGAGACTAACAACCGTGCCAAACAATAATTATGGTACGTGATCGTCTAGGACCACGCTCACTAGTTGGGAAACATTAGAGACTAACAACCGTGCCAAACAATAATTATGGTACGTGATCGTCTAGGACCACGCTCACTAGTTGGGAAACATTAGAGACTAACAACAGTGCCAAACAATAATTATGGTACGTGATCGTCTAGGACCACGCTCACTAGTTGGGAAACATTAGAGACTAACAACAGTGCCAAACAATAATTATGGTACGTGATCGTCTAGGACCACGCTCACTAGTTGGGAAACATTAGAGACTAACAACCGTGCCAAACAATAATTATGGTACGTGATCGTCTAGGACCACGCTCACTAGTTGGGAAACATTAGAGACTAACAACCGTGCCAAACAATAATTATGGTACGTGATCGTCTAGGACCACGCTCACTAGTTGGGAAACATTAGAGACTAACAACCGTGCCAAACAATAATTATGGTACGTGATCGTCTAGGACCACGCTCACTAGTTTGGAAACATTAGAGACTAACAACCGTGCCAAACAATAATTATGGTACGTGATCGTCTAGGACCACGCTCACTAGTTGGGAAACATTAGAGACTAACAACCGTGCCAAACAATAATTATGGTACGTGATCGTCTAGGACCACGCTCACTAGTTGGGAAACATTAGAGACTAACAACCGTGCCAAACAATAATTATGGTACGTGATCGTCTAGGACCACGCTCACTAGATGGGAAACATTAGAGACTAACAACCGTGCCAAACAATAATTATGGTACGTGATCGTCTAGGACCACGCTCACTAGTTGGGAAACATTAGAGACTAACAACCGTGCCAAACAATAATTATGGTACGTGATCGTCTAGGACCACGCTCACTAGTTGGGAAACATTAGAGACTAACAACAGTGCCAAACAATAATTATGGTACGTGATCGTCTAGGACCACGCTCACTAGTTGGGAAACATTAGAGACTAACAACAGTGCCAAACAATAATTATGGTACGTGATCGTCTAGGACCACGCTCACTAGTTGGGAAACATTAGAGACTAACAACCGTGCCAAACAATAATTATGGTACGTGATCGTCTAGGACCACGCTCACTAGTTGGGAAACATTAGAGACTAACAACCGTGCCAAACAATAATTATGGTACGTGATCGTCTAGGACCACGCTCACTAGTTGGGAAACATTAGAGACTAACAACCGTGCCAAACAATAATTATGGTACGTGATCGTCTAGGACCACGCTCACTAGTTGGGAAACATTAGAGACTAACAACAGTGCCAAACAATAATTATGGTACGTGATCGTCTAGGACCACGCTCACTAGTTGGGAAACATTAGAGACTAACAACCGTGCCAAACAATAATTATGGTACGTGATCGTCTAGGACCACGCTCACTAGATGGGAAACATTAGAGACTAACAACCGTGCCAAACAATAATTATGGTACGTGATCGTCTAGGACCACGCTCACTAGTTGGGAAACATTAGAGACTAACAACCGTGCCAAACAATAATTATGGTGAACAAGTTTTTCACTTTATTTCGTAAGACCAGGCTCGTCAAACAGTCATGTTTTACTGTTAACACTTAAACGGTCCAAACAGATCGACGTTCAAATTCGTAGTGCTACAAAAGTAGATCTACTTTTTTTTTTATATTTTCAAATATAACAAAAAAAATGTAGATAAAAGTTTTTTTACACGTTTTCAAATGTAAAACAAAAAAGAAGATATACATTTTTTTACATACTTTCAGATGTTGAAAAAAACGTATATATACGTTTGGACCATTTAAGGGTTTTAATAACCATACCAACTTCTAACCTGATTCAATATGTTTTGGTGTTGGTAGCAGTACCAAGCAGTATCCAGACTTGATAGGTTTCATTCGGTATTGGTAACAATAGTAGGCAGAACCCAGACTTGCCGATCATCACGCGTTGGTCAGAAATACCAACTATTACCCTTACTAACTAAACATGTTCTGGCACCGGCAGAAGGACCAACTAGTACCCAGACTTACTTATCATTTTCTGGCGTAGGTAACAATACCAAATGGTTGTCAGACGTAACGTGTTCTGATGTTGATAATAATTAATGGCCAGACGTAACATGTTCTGCTGCTGATAATTAATGGCCAGACGTAACATGTTCTGATGCTGATAATTAATGGCCAGACGTAACATGTTCTGATGCTGATAATTAATGGCCAGACGTAACATGTTCTGCTGCTGATAATAACAATTAGTGGACAGACATACTTAATATGTTCTGATGCTAACAGCAACAAGTGGTAAGAGTTACACAACATGTGCACATCACACCAACAATAGTTCGTAGTGTGATGATCCATAACTTTTCAGGTTGCACGAAAGTTACAAGAAAAGTTATATAAATTTTAACGTTCGGTTCATTTAATTTCTAACAGATTTTTTTAATGTACAGGTTTGAATATTTTTATCTTTTATACTGCAAGTCACTGATTCGTGGATAATAAATGAAAATAAGAAATGCAGTCTTCATATCGCTTCACTTGAATAATTTATGTGACAATTTGTCTCTCAGTCATGTTCAGTTGGACACCGTTGAGCAATAAATTCCCTGCTATCTCTTGTTATTTCGAAACCGCTTAGTCATTCGAGGCTTTAAACCGCTTACTCATTCGGGGGTTTCAACATTTTTCTAACATGAGCTCAGGTTGAGTCCTAATAAACGACTGTCAACGGATAAACAGAAAGACGAACGAGAGGCTCGAACCGTGGCCGAAGCCGTACAGCGCTGGGCTTGTCAATTTATGGACCACGGTTCGAACTTCTCGTCCATCCTTCTTTTTATTCCCATACTAACAATCAAATAAACACTATCATTAACAACCTGCTGCCTCTTCTCCTGATCATTTCACCGTCTTATTAAAAAAATGGTAATCACAAAAAGAGCAAACCTACTCGCGGTCTATTTTTCACATTCTACCATCCACAGTTCTTCCGTGTCATTGGTTGTGTATTAGTATATTTATACAGAAGGGTAAATATCCTCCCCCTCCCCTCATTTATGCCGAAAGAAATGCTGGGTTTTTAGTCATGCAGACACCCTGTGGGGAGAGTGGCAACCTTAACAGCGAAATTATTTTATTTAGAGGGATTTAACTAACTTTGGAAACATGAGACAAAACCAGCTGGAGCAAACGGTTAAGAAAAAGCAAAGTCCGTTGGACTTGTTAATGTCGGGACCACGGTTCAAGTCCCCTGTCCACCTTTCTAGGCCCCTTACCCCTAGGAACAAGCCACTGTGTCAAGGTGACCCAGCGTCAAGGAGTCTTTCCTTTGAACAAACATTTACTTAATTCTACTGTATATACGTAGATTCACAGATGTTTTTCTTATGTTTAGATACTATGAAGAGAAGACTTCTCTGCCCGTATTACAAAATAATATTATTTGTGTGGGAGAGAAGTTTTATCTTAGTCACAACTGACGTCACCACGTGTATTGCTGACGTCTTTTCTTGACGTCACTTTTCACTTTGAAGTCGTTACTTTCTGTAAATAAGATTTAGAAAATTATTAACAGGATGCCATCTTAATTTACCTAAGATTTTTATCTTTTCTCAACAAGTCAAAGATGTTAATTACTTCACTTAATTTTCTTCGTCTCTTCCTTCGGAGATTCAGAGAACAGACCTTGATACAACATTTATCAGTCTTTTGCATGCCTATCTTTCTTCACGTGTGCTAACCTATTTCTGGTTATGGGATCAAGTTCGGGCTCCTGGCCCTGCCGCTTAATCTCATAGAACAGGTTTCAAAAGTTCGTGCTCTGTGAGCCCCATCGTAACTCTCCTTAAAACTGTGTATAGGGTTTTATTCAATCATCTCCTGGCCACCCTGAGATAAGAGGGTCTTCATGACATTACTGTGACTCTCCTGTGTCCGAGACTTCCATTTGCACTGCCTTGTTTCTGATCCCTGCCTTTCACTATGCTCTTAATGTCTTCTGATTATCTTATATATTATCGTGCCTTAGGTTAACTTAACTCGAATTAACGTATATTTACATACGGTTAACAACCAATAACCAAGTTATATTAACTAGAGGGTTACATTAGTTTGAAAACTCATACCCTTACCTTTGATGAGTTCCGAGGGTTTTTATACTGCCGGAGCCCGGCCATGGGCCAGGCTAGTCTGGTGCTTGCCTGGTCTACCAAGGTGTTGCTGCTGGAGGTCCGAAGCCCTACATATCCGTCACAGACTGGTTGATCTGGCACCTGGTGAAGATACTTGTCCAGTTTCCTCTTGAAGACTTCTACACTTGTCCCAGCAGTGTTTCTAATATCTTCTAGTAAGATGATGAATAATCTGGGGCCACTGATGCTGATACAGTGTTTCCTTATTCCAAATGTTTGTTGTTTAAGTTTGAGGATGGGTTAAATCCAGCCATCCTTCCTAACTTCAGTTGGGTAGATGACAGGATACCAAGCTTTGTTGAGTACGAGCTGCCATCCACTGATGTGACAGACATAGTACTTAACCCACAACATGTAACTTAATAATCCTTACTTATCCCCAGAGCTGCACAGATGTGGGGAAAGGGTTCTTTCTCTCATCACATCACTGGCCATTTATTAATATACTTATCATATAATCAAAAATTACTTTCAAGCCAAGTTAACGAAAACATTTACAGTCGTGTCATTGCGATTTCCAGGGGGCATTTATAACGGCTCTGAAGGTCTCTAAGTTAGAGCACGCCACAGTGTCCTCTAACTCAAGAGACACATGTGCAACACTTGGGTATCTTCATTATGGAAAATTTTCGCCACACAGTGGCTTCATCAGTCCAATACAAAGAAGAATGGTGAATATAAGAAAGAGTTTGTGGTAATCAGTCCCCCAGCCTGGAGTTGATTATACTGAACCCCAGGCTGAGGGACTGATTACCTCAAACTCCTTCTGATCTTCACCATTCTTCTTCTTTGTACTGGACTGATGAAGTCACTGTGTGGCGAAATTTTTCCACAATAAAGATACCCAAGTGTTGCACATGTGTCTAATTTATCAACTTGTCGGTTCTCTGAACCACAACAAGTCAACCTTCACAGTTCTGTGATGTGTCGCATTCTACATACACTTTCCTTCTCTTCAAATTTCCAGTTTTGTTTTTGTCTGTCACACAATAAAACTATTGTTTCTTTACACAACTCATTTCCCTTAATTAAAAAAAAACAAAAAGGGAAAATATAAAAAACAATCACTTTTTAACTGAGGTAACTTCGTGTTAACAATCAAAAAACCACTTCAGCTTGAGCTCGCTTACCACACACAGCTTCAGCTTTCCAATGGGTAATACGTATTTTGTTTACCTTTGTCACAGTCAGGAACTGTGTTCTCAAAGACCAAAATAAATGTTTACGTACACACAAATCACCTTTTATTATCAGTTCGATCTAAATTATTCTTGTTTTTTTCCTTCTTGATATTACATTATATGTTTGTAATTATTTATCTGGATGAAAAGAAAATCATTAACCTTTGAATTTACAATAATTACTTCCGTATTGTTATTATTAGTATTATTATCATAGTAATTTATTAATGTGAGACGGGTAAATGAAGTGGTAACCCAGGGTAAGTTATTCAGCACCAGGCATGTACATGTATGACGTGTACATGTATGACGTGTACATGTATGACGTGTACATGTATGACATGTACATGTATGACATGTACATGTATGACGTGTACATGTATGACATGTACATGTATGACGTGTACATGTATGACATGTACATGTATGACGTGTACATGTATGACATGTACATGTATGACGTGTACATGTATGACATGTACATGTATGACATGTACATGTATGACATGTACATGTATGACGTGTACATGTATGACATGTACATGTATGACATGTACATGCATGACATGTACATGTATGACGTGTACATGTATGACATGTACATGTATGACGTGTACATGTATGACGTGTACATGTATGACATGTACATGTATGACATGTACATGTATGACATGTACATGTATGACGTGTACATGTATGACATGTACATGTATGACATGTACATGTATGACATGTACATGTATGACATGTACATGTATGACATGTACATGCATGACATGTACATGTATGACGTGTACATGTATGACATGTACATGTATGACATGTACATGTATGACGTGTACATGTATGACATGTACATGTATGACATGTACATGTATGACGTGTACATGTATGACATGTACATGTATGACATGTACATGTATGACATGTGCATGTATGACGTGTACATGTATGACGTGTACATGTATGACATGTACATGTATGACATGTACATGTATGACATGTGCATGTATGACATGTACATGTATGACATGTACATGTATGACATGTGCATGTATGACATGTACATGTATGACATGTACATGTATGACATGTGCATGTATGACATGTACATGTATGACATGTACATGTATGACATGTGCATGTATGACATGTACATGTATGACATGTACATGTATGACATGTGCATGTATGACATGTACATGTATGACATGTACATGTATGACGTGTACATGTATGACGTGTACATGTATGACATGTACATGTATGACATGTGCATGTATGACATGTACATGTATGACATGTACATGTATGACATGTGCATGTATGACATGTACATGTATGACATGTACATGTATGAGGTGTACATGTATGACGTGTACATGTATGACGTGTACATGTATGACATGTACATGTATGACGTGTACATGTATGACGTGTACATGTATGACGTGTACATGTATATGTACACGTGTACATGTATGACGTGTACATGTATGACATGTATGTGTACATGTATATGTACATGTATGATGTACATGTATGACATGTACATGTATGACATGTACATGTATGACATGTACATGTATGACATGTACATGTATGACATGTACATGTATACATGTATGTATGACGTGTACATGTATGACGTGTACATGTATGACATGTACATGTCATACATGTACATGTATGACATGTACATGTCATACATGTACATGTATGACATGTACATGTATGACGTGTACATGTATGACGTGTACATGTATGACATGTACATGTATGACGTGTACATGTATGACATGTACATGTATGACGTGTACATGTATGACGTGTACATGTATGACATGTACATGTATGACATGTACATGTATGACGTGTACATGTATGACGTGTACATGTATGACGTGTACATGTATGACATGTACATGTATGACATGTACATGTATGACGTGTACATGTATGACGTGTACATGTATGACATGTACATGTATGACGTGTACATGTATGACATGTACATGTATGACGTGTACATGTATGACGTGTACATGTATGACATGTACATGTATGACATGTACATGTATGACGTGTACATGTATGACGTGTACATGTATGACGTGTACATGTATGACATGTACATGTATGACATGTACATGTATGACGTGTACATGTATGACGTGTACATGTATGACATGTACATGTATGACGTGTACATGTATGGCATGTACATGTATGGCATGTACATGTATGACGTGTACATGTATGGCATGTACATGTATGGCATGTACATGTATGACGTGTACATGTATGGCATGTACATGTATGACATGTACATGTATGGCATATGATACCGACGAGATGACCTACACACATGGGCAACATCTGGGTATCTTTCATGTAGACGTTTCGCCATCCAGTGGCTCTATCAATACAAATTCAAGGACATAATTGAAAGACAGTAGAACTATACACAAAAGATGAGGTACTCAGTCCCTCAGCCTTGGAGTTGGTGAAAAGCACCGTAGTCGTGAAGAGTCGTCAGATCTTCACGACTACGATGCTCTTTAATACGAGCAAACACGATAGACTTACTTGGAGGTCAGATCTATTTGGAGGTCAGGAGTCAACGTGGACCAGATGATGCCACTGACACAGCTGGGTTACCAGACGATGCCACTGACACAACTGGGTTGCCAGACGTTGCCACTGACACACCTGGGTTACCAGACGATGCCACTGACACAGCTGGGTTACCAGATGATGCCACTGACACAACTGGGTTGCCAGACGTTGCCACTGACACACCTGGGTTACCAGACGATGCCACTGACACAGCTGGGTTACCAGACGATGCCACTGACACAGCTGGGTTACCAGACGATGCCACTGACACAGCTGGGTTACCAGACGATGCCACTGACACAGCTGGGTTGCCAGACGTTGCCACTGACACAGCTGGGTTACCAGACGATGCCACTGACACAGCTGGGTTACCAGACGATGCCACTGACACAGCTGGGTTACCAGACGATGCCACTGACACAGCTGGGTTACCAGACGATGCCACTGACACAGCTGGGTTACCAGACGATGCCACTGACACAGCTGGGTTACCAGACGATGCCACTGACACAGCTGGGTTACCAGACGATGCCACTGACACATCTAGGTTACCAGACGATGCCACTGACACAGCTGGGTTACCAGACGATGCCACTGACACAGCTGGGTTACCAGACGATGCCACTGACACAGCTGGGTTACCAGACGATGCCACTGACACAGCTGGGTTACCAGACGATGCCACTGACACAGCTGGGTTACCAGACGATGCCACTGACACAGCTGGGTTACCAGACGATGCCACTGACACAGCTGGGTTACCAGACGATGCCACTGACACAGCTGGGTTACCAGACGATGCCACTGACACAGCTGGGTTACCAGACGATGCCACTGACACAGCTGGGTTACCAGACGATGCCACTGACACATCTAGGTTACCGTACTATTGTCACTCGTCCATATGGCCCAGACTATCCTAACACAGTTACGTAGTTACCAGACTGTCAAAACACAGGTACGTAGTTACCAGACTATCACAACACAGTTGCGTAGTTACGAGACTATCACAACACAGTTGCGTAGTTACGAGACTATCACAACACAGTTATGTAGCTATCACATTCCAAGCATATTTCAGCCTCATCTCATTCTTGCAAGTTACGCCCGTACTTACGCCCAATTAATTTAGACTTATCAACTTTACAATGCTGTTACTGACTTACGAACTTTACAATGATATTTGACCTATTCACTTTCAATACTTTCAGATCTTTACTTTGCAGTTGTTATACAGCTCCTGGTGAAGGAAATGGAAAGTAATCAAATTTAATAAAAATAAAAGGCCATAGCCGGCATGATGCGTCTTATTGGCTTCAAAAGTCCCTTCACTATTTACTTCACAAATATCATGCCTGTATTACGCATGATTAACCATCTCTTAATAATGCTTATACATTGGTAGGACAACATTTACTGAACCTTCGTTCCTTCACAAAATATTGTGAAGCTGATTTAACCTTCCTGAGAGCTATTTCAACTGTGGGATTTACCCTTCGTGTGGGATTTACTCCTGGTGTTACATTTGCCTTTTTTTTGCTGGGGTATTTACCTTTTCTGTGCAATTATTTACCTCTTGTTAGATTAAGTTCCTCTGTGGGATCACTGGTGTTTTCAGTGGAACTATTTTCTACCTCTGTGAGGTTGTCTTCTACTTCCCAGGATTATTAAACATTTGTGAAATTATAAAATTTATGTGAACTTATAAAACCTCTGTGGGGGTTGTTAAACCTTCATGAAATTATTAAATTTCTGTGTGATTATTAAACCTTCGTGGAATTATTAAACCTCTGTGGGATTATCAGACTTCAGAGGGATTGTTAAACTTCTGTGGGATTATTAAAACTTAGGGATTGCTCAACTTCTGTGGATTTATTTACCTCTCCCGCGAGATAATCTCTCCTGGAAATATAAACACAAATGCAGTATAATGTGATCCTTTATTGACAACGTTTCACCCACACAGTGGGCTTTTTCAAGTCACACACGGATCTACCTGGGGTTGGAAGGTACGAGAGTATTTATAGGCATGTTCAGAATGTTGAGGTCAGGTGGAGAATGCTGCATCTGATGATCTACCGGGTGGGGTTATAGAGTCTTGGGTAGCTTGGCAGGGGTATTGGACAAGTTGTGAGTAGACCTGCAGTGTTCTATGTTCTTATGTGGGATAGCGATGAAGAAGTTTCTTGGCGAGTGGTTCAGCTATGTTATAGAAGCCATTGTTCTGGTTGAAATTGTTGGTTGTAGAGATGAGCGATGATTCCAGGATTCTTCTGTATTGAGTGTTGTCTTCTGTGGCTATAAGTCTTGAGTTTCTGTAGTTAATTAAATGGTTGTGTGAATTGCGATGTTGTACACAGGCATTCCTTGTGTCGGTATTTTATACCATTTATTTCCATAATCTCTCCTGCTGAACAAGCAGACACCCATGGCATCACCACAGCCGAGTGCCCCTATGGGAGTGCCACAACAGAAAGCATCCAAGGTATTAACCATCAGTTACAAGCGAGTTCCATTACCCACTGCGCTTAGTAATCTCGTCTGCCAATCTTGGCACCGCCTCCCATCATCTCCGGGTCCCGCACGCCAGTGCTCAACACACAAAAGTAGGCGAACACACACACACACAGTCCTGCGTGATTACCTTACCAAACTCAGTAATAAACCCTCCCCTCTCTAAACGACCTCATTTGCATATTCATGCGATTCAGATGGGTCGTCCCTTGGCAGAGTCTGGCAATAATATATAAAGTTTAGCCAAATAAAAAAGGACAAAATTATATATATATATATATATATATATATATATATATATATATATATATATATATATATATATATATATATATATATATATACACACACACACACACACAAGTAGAGGTATGTAAATAAGACGTGTGTAGTATTATTATTATTATAATCAAGGGGAAGCGCTAAACCCGTAGGATTATACAGCGCCCAGGGGGGGATGTGGAAGGCATTCAGGCTTAATTCGGGGAACTGGAGCACAGATTCAATTCCCTAAATCAAGAGCCCCTCACCAACATCAAGGAACCTTCCATGAGGGGACGTGTGTAGTAGTAACATGATATTTATTGAGACGTTTCGCTCACAGAAGTCTCATCAATAACGACATTATTTAATGTAATTTTTTTACTGAGACGTATGTATATAGGTGTGTGTATATACAGAGTTATTTTAAGGCTTAAAATAACTTTGATGTTTGTGCACAATCGACTCGATCCACGCGCAGTCTGGACTCTAATTAACGTAAAAAAACGTAAACAAACTCAAGAAGGCTCGTGTAAATGTACGTTTTTCTTGGAGAAAACCTATTCTTCGCTCTAAGGAGATATTTTTTTTTTCAAGTCTTCTTAGGGCGAAACGTTGTGCGACAGAAGGCTTGTTCTGCAACATGTATCGGTCTTTAGACCGGTCTGCAGCACAGTCTTCGCTCAAAGTAACACAAAATGAACACACTGTTGGTGGCTTTCCTAGGGCATGCGCAGACACCTTCAATTCAAATGTTGTCAACTGTGAACGACGGAGTCTTTGCACTGGAGGTTCACTAGCTCTTTGAGATTGAACCTCGTCACTGTGCTGGAGGTTTACTACAAGCTCTTTGAGACTGAACCTTACTCTTATGTTCTTATGTTAGTGGGATGAATTTTAAAGGACCTGCCTAGTATGGGCCAACAGGCCTGCTGCAGTGTTCCTCCTTTCTTATGTTCTTAACAGAACCCGAGCTTGAACCTTCCACTGAAGCTTGAACCTTGACTATTTTCTTCAAATGTTGTAGATGATAAGCAGCTGTATAGGTTCAGACACAACTCTTTTAACAAAAAAAAAAAAAAAGGTATTCGGAATCACTGGACATATTGATTTTACCCGTAAGTCAATGTAATGCGAGTTACTCCTGGTCACAATAAACGACATTATTGTCTTAATACGCTAACCGGTACATTTCATGAGCTCTCCTGTGCTGTTGCTAAGTAACGCGTCTGTACGAAAGAGTTTTCTCAAAATAAAATAGTATGTAACGTTTATACACGTTACAACAGTAATGTTTATACACGTTACAACAGTAACGTTTATACACGTTACAACAGTAATGTTTATACACGTTACAACAGTAACGTTTATACACGTTACAACAGTAACGTTTATACACGTTACAACAGTAACGTTTATACACGTTACAACAGTAATGTTTATACGCGTTACAACAGTAACGTTTATACAAGTTACAACATTTATATTGTTATTGGTAATAACGCGGTTAAAAATTGAATATTTTTTTTGTAAGCTGACGTAGTTGTAGCATATTATAACATGTATACAAGACCTATTCTTTTGTCTTGGAGAATTAAATTGGTTGTACATGTATGATATACAATACCGACAAGATGGAGAATTAGACACATGTGCAACATCTGGGTATCTTTATTGCAGATGCTTCGCCATCCAGTGGCTTTATCAATACAAATTCAAGGACATAACTGGAAGACTGTAGAACTGTATACAAAACATTAGGTAATCAGAAGAGTACCGTAGTCGGTACTCTTCAACTCTAAGGCTGAGTTGTATACAGTTCCGCCGGGTCACCATTTGGGAAAGACCCGAGCCGGGACAGAACCGGCCAACCTGTAAAATAGATAGTTCTACTGTCTCCCAATTATGTCCTTGAATTTGTATTGATAAAGCCACTGGATGGCGAAACGTCTGCAATAAAGATACCCAGATGTTGCACGTCTCAATTTTTTCAATTAAATTTGTGAATTTAAAACCGTACAAAGGGTAGAAGCCTCAATATCAGTTGCATCTTGTCCAGCGTAAATATTCCTGATAAATCTGCAACGATCAAGAGTAGTAGACGTTCAGTCTTCTGAAAATTCACAGCAAAAGCAACGTTATACTCAGAAAAATGAAAACTGTTTATTTTCGTGATAGCCATCTTGGATTTCTGAAAACTGATCAATGCAGCTACTGTGACAAGCATCAGATCCAATATCAGGGACCACTAGGAATGAGAAATATCTGCCCACCATAAAAAACAGACTACTAAAAATTGAAGTTTCTCCATGCTGGCTGGTGTAGTTTCGGCATCGCGATCAGGTCTGTTATCCCTGGCTGTTACTAGTTTACCTGATAAACTCCAGACTAGATCTGTTATCCCTGGATGCCACTAGTTTACCTGATAAACTCCAGACTAGATCTGTTATCCCTGGATGCCACTAGTTTACCTGATAAACTCCAGACTAGATCTGTTATCCCTGGATGCCACTAGTTTACCTGATAAACTCCAGACTAGATCTGTTATTCCTGGATGCCACTAGTTTACCTGATAAACTCCCACAAGACAAAGTATGTTACTTTTATTTTTCAATTTTCTCGAAAGAAACTTGATAAAACTTTTCTCGAGCGACAAATAGCTGTTTCATCTTCTGTGGTGCTCTCTTCAGATCTAAAACATTGTGGGGGGGACGGGGGGGACACGCTGCCTCTCATGCATGTAAGATCAGAGTAAGAGATTTCCCAAGACGCTCCTAAGCCAGCCTCCCTCTCCAATTATACCGTAAGATCTGAATGACAAATCCGCTTGTATACACTCGGACAGAATATTTATAGCAATACTGGCAAGCCAAGCGGCTGTAACATCAACCATGGGTGGTCAAGAGCGCATGTGAAGCCTCTCCACCACCCTGCGAGGCCGTCGTCATGGCAACACGCCCTCTATTGACACACTCCCCTCCCCACACCCCACCCTTCCGCCACACTAAAGAAAAAAAATGAATGGGATCCCCGTACGCAGCAAACAAAAATTCCATACCCCCTCACGCCAAGTAATTTTTGTGTGAGTTTGTTTACGCAATCTGGCTAACAGTACGTGAGTGTGCAGCTTCCACACTACCTTCGTGAAGGCACCTGTGCACCACACTACCTTCGTAAAGGCACCTGTGCACCACACTACCTTCGTAAAGGCACCTGTGCACCACACTACCTTCGTGAAGGCACATGTGCACCACACTACCTTCGTAAAGGCACATGTGCACCACACTACCTTCGTAAAGGCACATGTGCACCACACTACCTTCGTAAAGGCACATGTGCACCACACTACCTTCGTAAAGGCACATGTGCACCACACTACCTTCGTAAAGGCACATGTGCACCACACTACCTTCGTGAAGGCACCTGTGCACCACACTACCTTCGTAAAGGCACATGTGCACCACACTACCTTCGTAAAGGCACCTGTGCACCACACTACCTTCGTGAAGGCACATGTGCACCACACTACCTTCGTAAAGGCACCTGTGCACCACACTACCTTCGTAAAGGCACCTGTGCACCACACTACCTTCGTAAAGGCACCTGTGCACCACACTACCTTCGTAAAGGCACCTGTGCACCACACTACCTTCGTGAAGGCACATGTGCACCACACTACCTTCGTAAAGGCACCTGTGCACCACACACCTTCGTGAAGGCACATGTGCACCACACTACCTTCGTAAAGGCACCTGTCGTCGTAAAGGCACATGTGCACATGTGCAACACACTACCTTCGTAAAGGCACATGTGCACCACACTACCTTCGTAAAGGCACATGTGCACCACACTACCTTCGTAAAGGTACCTGTGCACCACACTACCTTCGTGAAGGCACCTGTGCACCACACTACCTTCGTGAAGGCACCTGTGCACCACACTACCTTCGTAAAGGCACCTGTGCACCACACTACCTTCGTGAAGGCACCTGTGCACCACACTACCTTCGTAAAGGCACCTGTGCACCACACTACCTTCCTAAAGGCACCTGTGCACCACACTACCTTCGTGAAGGCACCTGTGCACCACACTACCTTCGTAAAGGCACTGTGCACCACACTACCTTCGTAAAGGCACTGTGCACCACACTACCTTCGTAAAGGCACTGTGCACCACACTACCTTCGTAAAGGCACATGTGCACCACACTACCTTCGTAAAGGCACATGTGCACCACACTACCTTCGTGAAGGCACCTGTGCACCACACTACCTTCGTGAAGGCACCTGTGCACCACACTACCTTCGTGAAGGCACCTGTGCACCACACTACCTTCGTGAAGGCACCTGTGCACCACACTACCTTCGTAAAGGCACATGTGCACCACACTACCTTCGTAAAGGCACATGTGCACCACACTACCTTCGTGAAGGCACCTGTGCACCACACTACCTTCGTGAAGGCACCTGTGCACCACACTACCTTCGTAAAGGCACATGTGCACCACACTACCTTCGTGAAGGCACCTGTGCACCACACTACCTTCGTAAAGGCACTGTGCACCACACTACCTTCGTAAAGGCACCTGTGCACCACACTACCTTCGTAAAGGCACTGTGTACCACACTACCTTCGTGAAGGCACCTGTGTACCACACTACCTTCGTAAAGGCACTGTGCACCACACTACCTTCGTAAAGGCACTGTGCACCACACTACCTTCGTAAAGGCACCTGTGCACCACACTACCTTCGTGAAGGCACCTGTGCACCACACTACTTTTGTAAAGGCACTGTGTACCACACTACCTTCGTGAAGGCACCTGTGTACCACACTACCTTCGTGAAGGCACCTGTGCACCACACTACCTTCGTGAAGGCACCTGTGCACCACACTACTTTCGTGAAGGCACCTGTGCACCACACTACCTTCGTGAAGGCACATGTGCACCACACTACCTTCGTGAAGGCACATGTGCACCACACTACCTCGTGAAGGCACATGTGCACCACACTACCTCGTGAAGGCACCTGTGCACCACACTACCTTCGTGAAGGCACATGTGCACCACACTACCTCGTGAATGCACCTGTGCACCACACTACCTTCGTGAAGGCACCTGTGCACCACACGCAATTTGCCTTTTTGTGTTTTTTCCCTACATTCCCGAATTTTATCATTCAAATATTTTTTTTTACATCGTATAATTAATAGACATTTCAGTCACAGTTAAAGGTACGCTCAATAAAGTCACTACATTACTGCATCAACACTACACTCAGTAACTACCACGAACACCACTCATTAATAGTCCAAGTCTGACCGACATTCATTACATTCCTCCATATGTATCAGAAACTATACACACATACCCCTAAATCTGTATCAGGAACTATTCAATCATTGTGGGAATCAACACATCCACATCAGATAAATGTTTTGAAAGAATAGTTTCCGCTACCAGCTTTACTGACAACGTCTCGCCCACTCAGTAAGCTTTACTGACAACGTCTCGCCCACAATGAGCTTCACTGACAACGTCTCGCCCAAAATGAGCTTCACTGACAACATCTCGCCTACATCATCTCACACAATTACCTCTTCACAGAAACAATAATTCGACAACAAACAAAGCTGACATTCAAAACCCCATAAATTAATATAAAATTTAACGATAGAGCTTCTGCAGAAATTATTCAATAGTAAATAAATCTGCTTGATTTGTTAATGACATTTACAACACGCAAGATAAAAAGTAGATTGTAGACGTGTTGTTGACGTGTTGTAGACGTGGACCTCTCCTTTCTATTGAAGGAGCCAGCGTGGGGATAACAACGCTTTGATGATCTGTAATAACTATCTCACTCTATAGTTACTAGGAATACTATAACCACTATAGTTATCAAGAGCAATGTTATTACCCTGCATTACAGTAGTCCTCGTGAACAATGTTATTACTACCTTGTAATATAGTCATCATGAACAGTTGTTACTACCCTGCATTATAGTTCTAAGAACAATGTTATTAAAATCCTGCATTATAGTCATCATGAACAATGTTGTTACTACCCTGCATTATAGTCACCATGAACAATGTTGTTACTACCCTGCATTATAGTCATCATGAACAATGTTGTTACTACCCTGCATTATAGTCACCATGAACAATGTTGTTACTACCCTGCATTATAGTCACCATGAACAATGTTGTTACTACCCTGCATTATAGTCATCATGAACAATGTTGTTACTACCCTGCATTATAGTCACCATGAACAATGTTGTTACTACCCTGCATTATAGTCACCATGAACAATGTTGTTACTACCCTGCATTATAGTCATCATGAACAATGTTGTTACTACCCTGCATTATAGTCATCATGAACAATGTTGTTACTACCCTGCATTATAGTCACCATGAACAATGTTGTTACTACCCTGCATTATAGTCATCATGAACAATGTTGTTACTACCCTGCATTATAGTCATCATGAACAATGTTGTTACTACCCTGCATTATAGTCATCATGAACAATGTTGTTACTACCCTGCATTATAGTCATCATGAACAATGTTGTTACTACCCTGCATTATAGTCATCATGAACAATGTTGTTACTACCCTGCATTATAGTCATCATGAACAATGTTAATATCCTGCATTATAGTAAATACAGTCTTTACATTACAGTCATTAAAACATTATAGTCACTACTATACATTATAGTCATTAGTAACTACAGTCACTACCCTATACTACCGTCATCAAGAACACTACGCTTCACCATCTGTGTGATCAAATACCCGACAGTAGTTCATCGACTTATCAACAGGTGGCAGAACAGCACAGACATGTAACGAATTCCGAACGAGAAATGCATTTGTCGTTTTGAAAAATGACATACGTCAGTTTAGGTGGCGCGGTCTGGGATTTACCAGATTGTTATGCAAGAGGTAATTTAAAAAAGTAACGTAATTACAAGAGCGCACGAGGCAGCAGACGGAGGCTAAGTGAACAACGAGGAATATAATTCTCGCTGTGAAGGGCTTTTAATGACCCGTAAATATGACGGGTGTGTAATCTGAGGATAACAATGGCTCTGATTCTGGAAGTGGTTCATTTCTTATTAAGCTTTAAAACCTGCAAATCATCGGAGAATTTAGTATGTGTATGTGTGTGTGTGTACTCACCTATCTGTGGTTGCAGGGGTCGAGTCACAACTCTTGGCCCCGAGTCACAGCTCCTGTATGTTCACCTTACTTATTTCACCTATAAAAGGTTGTAGGAGTCTTAGCTCCTGGCCCCACCTCTAAACTTGCCTCTTGCCAGATTCATTTCCCCAAGGCTCGTGGACTATCGTACCTACCCTTAAAACTATGCGTGGAGCCTGTCTCCACCACTTGTCGAGTCCACTTTCTGACCACCCTCAGATTAAGAAATACTTTCAGACATCCCTGTGCCTTATCTGTATCTAACATCCAGCTGTGCCCCCCGAGTACCTGTTTCCAGCATCTCAAACAGCCTGTCCCTTTCTATTCTATCATACTTATGTATTTTGCAAGCTGAGGGGTTCAGCACTGGTATAGCAAGCTAAAAATGTGGTTTTATTTACTTGGTGAAGAACAATCAGCCAGTTCTTATAAAGTTTTCTTACCTTGACTGGTGATGCGTATACAGCTGATGTTTTAGAGGAAAGGTTAGATGTTATGTCAACTACTAGACCCTGTTTCTTACACGACTCCAGAAAAATCAGACACATGTGCAATACTTGGGTATCTTAACTGAGGAAACATTTAGCCACACAATGGCTCCATCAGTCCAATACAAAGAAGGATGGTCAAGATCAGAAGGAGATTGAGGTAATCGGTCCCTCAGCCTGAAGTCGATGAAATCAATCCATTGATGAACTGACTGAGGTAATCAGTCCATCAATGGACTAATTACATCGACTCCAGGCTGAGGGACTGATTACCTCAGTCTCCTTCTAGTCTTCACTATTCTTTTTTGTTCATTCTTCTTTGTATTGTACTGATGAAGCCACTGTGTGGCGAACCGTTTCTTCAATAAAGTGTTACACATGTGTCTAATTTATTAACTTCTCAGTTCTTTGAACCATTTATCTACATCCATGACCCCCAGAAGTTTCTCGCCCTCAGAGGAGCACAAGCAAGGTCTTCCTACATACACAAATAACCCGCACATAGAAGAGAGGAGCTTCGACGACGTTTCGGTCGTATACAGAAAATAACACGGGGTCGGGTTATCTCCTCTCCTTCATCTGCAACATGAATATGGAAATGCATTGCCTTTATCCGGCGAACACGCGGAAACAGGGACAAGTGAAGTACGTTTCCTGCCCGATGGATTGCCTGACCCCGACGCTCCACGACAGAGACGGGCTACAATTTGCCTGGAAATACGATATTTTTATGCTATTGCAAAATTATTATTATTATTATTAATTGTTTATGATCTATAAGTGAAATAAACCATACTAACTTTTTTTATATATTGTGAAATGTGGAGACTGTTTCCAATATTTTGAATACTGTTCTCACAAACAAGATATTGGAGACAAAGTCTCCATGTTTTACAGTATCGGCAGCCGTATTTCCCCAAGGCTTGGAGACAAACAATAAATCCTTCACCATCACTCACACCACAGCTGTTTTCTCAGGAGTACAATTATACCTCACGATTCAATAACCCAGCAATATGCCTAATCAATTTTCAAAATGCCGGCAATGTACTTCCCACCTCCATTACTTACGTCTGCAGATAACCGATTTTCTCGAGTCCCTTCGGAGATGTTACCCTTACACACACTCCAACAGCACGTCAAACTCTTCCCAACATCACGTGTCTTTAAATCCTTCATATCTACCCCCCCCCACCCCCGCCCGCCTTTGTAATCTCCTGCACACACATTCCTCCAACCCATCCTCCGATGTCCCCTACACTTCCTTCCTCTCACCCCAGATTTAGGCACCCTCTTTAACACACACTCTTGCTCCATCCTTTCTACATGGCCAATCCCTCTGTATAAGCGCCCTCCTGCTCTTTCATGATAATATATCCTCTTAAAATTTAGTCTTCTTATTCACTGAGGTTGAAACTTCATTTTCACCATGAGGTAAAATATTCGTAAATTTACTCGTGGCGTCGAGTGTTGAAAATTTTGTGTGTACTCACCTAATTGTGGTTGCAGGGGTCGAAACTCAGCTCCTGGCCCCGCCTCTTCACTGATCGCTACTAGGTCCTCTCTCTCTCTCTCTCTCTCTCTGCTTCCAGAGCTTTGTCATACCTCGTCTTAAAGCTATGTATGGTTCCTGCCTCCTCTACATCACTTGTTAGGCTATTCCACTTCCTGACAACTCTATGACTGAAGAAATACTTCCTAACATCCCTCTGACTCGTCTGAGTCTTCAGCTTCCAATTGTGACCCCTTGTTCTGTGTCTTCTCTCTGGAACAACCTATCTCTGTCTACCTTATCTATTCTACACAGTATTTTGTATGTCGTTATCATGTCTCCCCTGACCCGCCTGTCCTCCAATATCGTCAGTCCGATTTCCCTCAACCTTTCTTCGTAGGACATACCCCTGAGCTCCGGAACTAGCCTTGTTGCAAACCTTTACACTTTCTCTAATTGTGTGTGTGTGTGTGTGTGTGTGTGTGTACTCACCTAATTGTACTCACCTAATTGTGGTTGCAGGGGTCGAGACTCAGCTCCTGGCCCCGCCTCTTCACTGATCGCTACTGGATCCTCTCTCTCTCTGCTTCCTGAGCTTTGTCATACCTCTTCTTAAAACTATGTATGGTTCCTGCCTCCACTACTTCACTTGCTAGGCTATTCCACTTGCTGACAACTCTATGACTGAAGAAATACTTCCTAACGTCCCTGTGACTCGTCTGAGTCTTCAGCTTCCAGTTGTGACCCCTTGTCCCTGTGTCCCCTCTCTGGAACATCCTATCTCTGTCCACCTTGTCTATTCCCCGCAGTATCTTGTATGTCGTTATCATGTCTCCCCTGACCCTTCTGTCCTCCAGTGTCGTCAGTCCGATTTCCCTTAACCTTTCCTCGTACGACATTCCCTTGAGCTCTGGGACTAGCCTTGTTGCAAACCTTTGTACTTTCTCTAACTTCTTGACGTGCTTGACCAGGTGTGGGTTCCAGACTGGTGCTGCATACTCCAGTATGGGCCTAACATACACAGTGTACAGTGTCTTGAACGATTCCTTATTAAGGTATCGGAACGCTATTCTCAGGTTTGCCAGGCGCCCGTATGCTGCAGCGGTTATTTGGTTGATGTGTGCCTCCGGTGATGTGCTCGGTGTTATGGTCACCCCAAGGTCTTTCTCCCTGAGTGAGGTCTGTAGTCTTTGTCCACCTAGCCTATACTCTGTCTGCGGTCTTCTTTGCCCCTCCCCAATCTTCATGACTTTGCATTTGGCTGGATTGAATTCGAGAAGCCAGTTACTGGACCACATGTCCAGCCTCTCCAGGTCTCTTTGCAGTCCTGCCTCATCCTCGTCCGATTTAATTCTTCTCATCAACTTCACGTCATCTGCGAACAGGGACACTTCAGAGTCTATTCCTTCCATCATGTCGTTCACATATATCAAAAATAGCACTGGTCCTAGAACTGACCCCTGTGGGACCCCGCTCGTAACAGGCGCCCACTGTGATACCTCTTCACGTACCATGACTCGTTGCTGCCTCCCTGTCAGGTATTCCCTTATCCATTGCAGTGCCCTTCCTTTTACGTGTGCCTGATCCTCCAGCTTCTGCACTAATCTCTTGTGGGGAACTGTGTCAAAGGCCTTCCTGCAGTCTAGGAAAACGCAATCTACCCAACCCTCTCTCTCGTGTCTTACTTCTGTTACCTTGTCATAAAACTCCAGGAGGTTTGTGATACAAGATTTGCCTTCCATGAACCCATGCTGGTTTTCATTTATAATCTTGTTCCTTTCCAGGTGTTCGACCACTCTCCTCCTGATAATCTTCTCCATGACTTTGCACACGATACATGTCAGAGACACAGGTCTGTAGTTTAGTGCCTCGTTTCTGTTTCCTTTCTTAAATATGGGGACTACATTAGCTGTCTTCCATTTCTCAGGTAGTTGCCCAGTTTCAAGGGATGTGTTGAAGATTGTGGTTAGAGGCACACACAGCATCTCTGCTCCTTCTCTAAGGACCCATGGGGAGATGTTGTCCGGTCCCATCGCCTTTGAGGTGTCAAGGTCACTTAAGAGCTTCTTCACCTCCTCCTCAGTTGTTCGTATGTCATCCAACACTTGTTGGTATATTCCCTCTTGATGTTCCCTTCTGTTCTGTCTTCCCACAGCCCTTCCTGTCTCTACTGTAAAAACTTCCTTAAATCTCCTGTTCAGCTCCTCACATACCTCCTGATCATTTCTTGTGAGTTCTCCACCTTCTGTCCTTAATCTGATCACCTGGTCTTTGACTGTTGTCTTCCTCCTGATGTGGCTATACAACAGTTTCGGGTCAGTCTTGATTCTCGATGCTATGTCATTTTCATACTGTCGCTGGGCCTCCCTCCTTACCTGTGCGTACTCATTCCTGGCTCTGCGACTGATCTCCCTATTTTCGTGTGTTCTCTGCCTTCTGTGTGTGTGTGTGTGTGTGTGTGTGTGTACGCAAGAGGAGCGCACGAACAAGGGAACACAGTAGGAAACTAAAAAATAACAATACTTATCCAGCCCCAGGGTGGTAAAGAAGAGGAACAAGACAGATGAGCGGGTTGGCAAGGAAAGATTTCCAAATAACAGTTTCAGAAAAAGGTACGAGGCTCAGAACAAGGCTGGGACCTGCATAACCAGAGACTTTCTATATAGTATGCCACTGATGTCAGCTAGGTCTTTATAAGTTGTGCGATGTATCTGTAGAAATATTATTATTATTATTATTATTATTATTATTATTATTATTATTATTATTATTATTATTATTCAGTGTAGCTGTGGAGGCGGGGTGATACGAATCGAAGAACGAATGATAACCAGGTTTGATCCCAAGAAAAGAGGGATATCTTTAATTCCTTGGATCCAGAGTCCTTCACAAGCACCAAGGAAGACAGAGTAGGAGAAGCAGCGCCCGAGTGGCGCTGTATGGTAAATTGGTGCCTTGCTGGTAGTGAAGGACTCTTACTCCCAGAAACTGGAGCTGTCCTTCCATTCCTCGCATGAAACCTCATTATCTCCAATTCTCCAGGCGTTGTATGATCCTTACAGGTTTACCGCTTCCCACAAATAATAATAATAATAATAATAATAATGCTATTTTAATTGTAATTACTACAACTACTACTACCATGACTATTACAACATCGACTGCTACAACAACTATTATTACTACTACTGCTATTACTACCACTACTACTACTATGCACTGGCAGAAGTGGCAGGAGTTACTGTAAGGGGTGATACTGAGGTACTGGAGATCATTACTGACATCAATATGACTAGTGTCAACAACCTTGGCCACCTTCCAACACCCGCCACCTGATGGGGTCAAGACCTACCTCGTGAAGAAAATTAATAATCGCGGAGTTATCTTACAGGTAAATCCTCACAATATTCTCTCTCTCTCTCTCTCTCTGGCACACACACGACTGCACATATATTTTATCGTTAAAGGTGGTGAGATGCAGAATAATTAGCCAGAAATAGTGAGAGAGCTGGAGGAAATATTTCGATAAATTATTGAATAAAGAGGATGAAATGATGAGAGAAATTTCATGGTTGGAGAAAAAAAAAAGGAACTAAGGTCTATCACAATGAGCGAAGAAGTGAATATGGAGGAAACGAGAGAAGCAACGACAATATTCAAAATTCGAAATGCAGTGGGATGGATGGAACAACACAAATGCTGAAAGTTGGGTGGGGATAAAGTTTTTTATGTTTAGTGCCTATTATTGTGTGTATGAACAAAGTGCCAGTGGTTAGTGACTGTCTTCAATGTGAGTATTATAGAAGGTAAGCGGCCAGTGATGGCCAGAGAGAATGTGTGGTTCTTCTGTACAAAGGTAAAGGGTATACAAAAATTTAGGAATGACTGAGATAACGTCTATTCAGTAAACAAAGTACATGTATATGGCAGAACTGTGAGAAACACCAATTTGAAAGACAAAACTTATGACTATACAAAAAGAGTGAAAATTTAAAAAGGAAATATAAGTACGAATCAAATGTTTGTATTAAAAGTGAATGTTAGAAATATTAAAAATGAAAGTAAAGCCGTTAGCTGCATTTATAAATTTGCAAAAATTAAAAAGAAAGAAAACACTGCTGACTTGAACTCGTGACCCTCAGCTGTGAAGCACACACATTACCCTTCAACCGTAGACATGCAATAATGTTGAAACTGGTAGTCTTACTGATGAATCCTCAGTGTGATAAGGTTCCCAAACATTAATTCAATATCCACGAGGAATCGCTAGATTAATAGCTGTCATACATCGCCTGGGAGATAATAGGTGTGGTGGCATCCTAAATAACTTTTTCATACCAGTGATATCACTGTCTCGAAGCCAATAAGAAAGTTCTCGTTGACTCAAAGTAGTCGTTTTGTATAATGTGATATCACCTGTTTACTGTGATCTTATTGCATATACTTTTGTGTTTATTCTCACACCCCAACATGTTTCTACATTCACTTTATCATTCTACATTTTAACACCCTCTCCAGACTTCTCCACCAACTTCTGTGGGTCCACTTCTAAATCTCCCAAGTGTCCAGTCATCGGTAAACATCAACTGTTACATCTTTCACTATATCATTCATTACCTCTCAAGACCACACGTCTACCTAACACTCACCTCACAACACTGTCATACATTAAAAAAAACACCGTGGTATCACACACTCTTATTTAAGATCCACTTCTTCAGTAAAGCAGTTTTTCTGCGTTCCTGCTCTCCCTAACCTGAGTGTTAATACACAAATAACCCGCACATAGGAGAGAGGAGCTTAAGACGACGTTTCGGTCCAACTTCGACCATTTACAAAGTCCAAGTCGGACCAAAACGTCGTCGTAAGCTGCTCTCTCCTATGTGAGGGTTATTTGTGTATTGTTCCAGTCACGATATTGTGACTTTGTGTTATTTACTGAGTGTTAATCTCGTCAAAATTCTATATTTTCAACAAATTACTACTTTTGAACGTTTCCCTTCCCCATATAATTTGTTTTGTGTCCCTTTCACAGTAAAACACTTTTCACTGTGAAAATTTTCTACTTTATTGCCATTTTTCATCTCATTATTCCACTAATTATTGCTCTTGCCAGAGATACTTAACAACATCTGGCTCTTATTCTTGATATGATTTGCTTTTTATAGCTCACCTGGATCAATTATCAAACTGTTATAATCATAACTGTAATTTTTAAAGGGGGGGCGACCGGTAAGCCAGCGGAAGGTCTCGGTCAGATGACCAAGCTGTGGGTTATCATATGACTAGGACCCGCATCAGGAAACACGAACAACATCAGCTCCTTGCAAACACTGAGTTTTCGTTTGTTGTAGTAACTTTGTTACTACAGTAACTGTAGTAACTTTGTTACTGCAGTGAGCATGGCCAAAGTTACTGAGAGCCTCGGATCATGATCACTCTTATTAAGTGTAGTACGTAGTACAAATTAGTAATTTCCTCGAGTCCTTCAAGCGTAATTATGAATCCCTACAAAAACAAGGATCATATTTGGAGCCAACAATGGCAGCAACGATCCAGTCAAAACTCAATGGTAGTAACAAGTGTTGTAAGCCACTTATAATAGTACAAACAATAACCCCCAATAACAGTGTGTTACAATGCACAATATTACACGTTATGATGTTGGCGTCCTCTGTCAAGTACAACAAAAATCACATTGTTCCGAAACTGAATTACTAGCAATGATTTTTTTTATGTATTGTTCAGACGCGAACGCTTTAAATAGCACGTAAACGCCTGCGCAATATGCGCGACAGAATTCAAGGGAGGGGAAAAGGGGACGGCTTGACTATCCTTCCCTTCTCCATTCAGAACTGTTACCTCCCAGAAGCTTATGACCCCTTACGGGTTTAGTATCTCCCCAAATGCTGTGATAAACCAATTATTTTTTGTATCATAAAGTGTTACAAGTCTTTACCTTTGATATATCTTTAAAGTTTCGAGAGTTTCACTACTCTCAGAGCCCGGCCATGGACCAGGCTCGTTGGTGCTTGCCTGATCAACCAAGATTTTGCTGGAGGCCCGCTGTCCCACATATTCATCACAGCCTGGTTGATCTGGTACCTGGTGAAAATACTTATCCAGTTTCCTCTTGAACGCTTTTACACTTGTTCCAGCAGTGTTTCTGATATCTTCTGGTAAGATGTTGAACAGTCTGGGACCCCGGATGTTGATACAGTGTTCCCTTATAGTCCCCACCGCACCCCTGCTCCTCACTGGGTTTATTTTACACTTCCTCCCATATCTCTCACTCCAGTATGATATGGCAGTGTGCAGATTTGGGACCAAGCCCTCGAGTACCTTCCAGGTATATATTATCATGTAATTCTCTCTTCCCCTCCAATAAGTACATGTTCAAGACTTGAAGGCGTTCCCAGTGGTTTAGGTGCTTTACTGGCTCATTGTGAGCCGTAAACGATCTCTGTATTTGTTCCAGCTCCGATATTTCTCCTGATTTGAACGGGGCCGTCAGCACTGAGCAATTTTACAAATGAGGGAGCACTAGTGATTTGAAGAGTGTCACCAATACCCAGTTCAGTCAGTTCTCAACACCCGTCCCGTCATCCTCCTGGTTGTCGTGAAATTTGTCTTATTACGGTCTTTAAAAGAAAAGTCAACTGACATAATTATTCCCAAGTCTTTTAGGTGTTCCTTTCATTCTATTTGGTGACCCTCTTGAGTTTTGTATATAGTGTCCCTTTTGAGTTCTTCATTCTTTCCATACCTAAGCAGCTGGAATTTATCACCTTTGAACGTCATATTGTTCTCCACTGCCCACTGGAAAACCCTGCTAATGTCTTCCTGTAATTTTTCAGTGTCCTCTACCGTAATGATTTTCATGCTTATTTTAGTGTCATCTGCAAATGATGATACAAAAGTGTGACGGGTGTTTTTATGTATGTCTGCTATGAGGATGAGAAACAGCAGAGGTGGCAGGACAGTGCCTTGGGGTACTGAGCTTTTGACCTCGCTGATGCTGGATCTTGCTCTATTTACTACTACTTTTTGTGCTCTCTGTGTTAGGAACTCAAAAATCCATCTCCCTACCTTCCCCGTAATGCTCATGGCCCTCATTTTGTGCGCTATCACTCCATGATTGCATTTGTCAAACGCCTTTGCAAAATCTGTGTAAATCACATCTGCGTTTTCGTCGTCTTCCAACGCCTCCGTAATTCTATCATAATGGTTCAGCAGCTCTGATAGGAATGATCGTCCTGCTCTAAAACCATGATGGTTCGGTTTATGTTGGTTGTACTAGTCCATGAAATTTGCAATCTGCCGTCTCATCACTCTTTCGAAGATGTTTATGCTGTGAGAAGTTAGTGCTACTGCTCTACTACCTCCCTTATGCATTCTTTAAGGCCTCCGGTATTTCACCTAGATCTAAGCTCTTTCTCCAAAGAATACTGAGGGCTCGTGCTAGTGGTACTTTGCACTTCTTTATAAATATTTATCCTACTTAAATATTTATCCTACGACACACAAAAAGGGTGTTGGTAGATCAGTGGCAGCGCCTTGGGCTCACAACACTCTTCATCGATCACAAAATTTGTACCTGAATACAATACAAAGATAACCCGCACATAGGAGAGAGAAGCTTACGACGACGTTTCGGCCTGACTTGGACCATTTACAAGTCACAGGCCTTCAGTTACCCCTTCTTGTGTTTTTGGTCCTACCCAGTTGTGGTCCCTTAGCTATCCTGCAAAGGTCCTTTTTCTTGTCCTTAGGCTTACCTCACTTCTACTACTACCACCACTACCATTGCCTCCCTTCACACTTCACTCCCCTTTCTATCTCTTGTGCTACTAAAACTACTCTCCCTACTCTACGGTGTCCAGTAGCTTGATCGCTAGCGCACTCAACTCACACACTGAGGTCCGGAGTTTGAATTCCCGGTAAGGCTGGAAAATATTAGGGCGTGTTTCCATAAGACACCTGCTGTCCATATTCACCCATCAGTATAAAATGGATACCTGGGTGATAGTCGACTGGTGTGGATCGCATCCTGGGACAAAATTGACCTAATTTGCCCGAAATACTCTGCATAGCAAGTGCCTTTCTATATAGTTGTACCTACCTGGAGGTTATTCCGGGGATCAACGCCCCTGCGGCCCGGTCCACGACCAGGCCTCCCGGTGGATCAGGGCCTGATCAACCAGGCCGTTGCTGCTGGCCGCACGTAGTCCAACGTCCGAACCACAGTCCGGCTGATTCGGCACTGACTTTAGGTATCTGTCCAGCTCCCTCTTGAAGGCAGCCAGGGGCCTATTGGTAATTCCCCTTATGCTTGGTGGGAGGCTGTTGAACAATCTTGGGCCCCGGACATTTATGGTGTTTTCTCTTATTGTACTAATGGCGCCCCTACTTTTAATTGGGGGTATTTTACATCTTACTTTCGTAGGGAGTGATTTCTGTGTGCAGATTTGGGACCATTCCTTCCAAGATTTTCCAAGTGTAGATTATGATATATCTCTCCCTCCTGCGTTCCAACGAGTACAAGTCAAGTGCTTCCAAGCGTTCCCAGTAGTTCAAGTGCTTGATAGAACTTATACGTGCAGTAAAGGTTCTCTGTACACTCTCTAGATCTTCAATTTCGCCTGCTTTGAATGGATATGTTAATGTACAGCAGTATTCCAGCCTAGAGAGAACAAGTGATTTGAAAAGGATCATTGGCTTGACATCTCTAGTTTGGAACATTCTCATTATCCATCCTATCATTTTCTTTGCACTTGTGATCGTGGCATTGTTGTGATCCTTGAAAGTGAGATCCTCAGACATTACTACTCCCAGGTCCCTTATGTTATTTTTCCGCTCTACTGTATGGCCAGAGTTTGTATGTCATTGATGTCAGCCAAGCCTGTATACTTTGTGCATGCAATTGTAAAAATAAAGGTATATTATTATTATTACTACCACTACCAGCATTACTACTTTTTCTTCCTCTCTTGGTCCCGCCCCTGTCCCCATCCCCTATATATACTGACTCTCCTCACTCTATTGTGTTAGAGTGACTTGTAAATGGTCCAAGTCGGACCGAGGCGTCGCCACCAGCTTCTCTCTCTCCTATTTGCGGGTTATTTGTGTACTGTTTCAGTCACGCTATTGTGCCTTTTTGTTCTTTACGTACTTGGATGTTAGGTGACCGTTGTAGGAGGCATCTTGGAGGGGTGGTTGTATATCTCAGAGAGGGAGGGGCTTTAAAATGATATGAGGTAGGATAACAACTCTTAGTTTGTGGAAATATAAAAGTCTACCTACAGAGTCATCCTTGCGTTTAGTAACTAGCCCTTACTTTAAAAAATATAATGACTAGTCAAGACATTTACTTGATATCTTGGAAGGAATGGTCCCAAATCTGCACACAGAAATCACTCCCTACGAAAGTAAAAGACTGGGCAGGCGATGCAAAATGCTGCCAATAAAAAGTAGGGGCGCCATTGGTACACTAAGAGAAAACACCGTAAGTGTCCGGGACCCAAGACTGTTCAACAGCCTCCCATCAAGCATTAGGGGAATTGCCAATAAACCCCTGGCTGCCTTCAAGAGAGAGCTGGACAGATACCTAAAGTCAGTGCCGGATCAGCCGGGCTGTGGCTCGTACGTCGGACTGCGTGCGGCCAGCAGTAACAGCCTAGTTGATCAGGCCCTGATCCATCGGGAGGCCTGGTCATGGACCGGGCCGCGGGGGCGTTGATCCCCGGAATAACCTCCAGGTAACCTCCAGATACAAATTTGTGGTTATCAAAAGTAATCAATAAATTATCGAAGGTAATCACAGGTTACTACGAGTAACTGATCAATTAACACAGGTGAAGAATAACTAATCAGATAATTACAAATTTTCACGGGTAATTACAGGCAAGGTGTCTTAAACAACACAGATAAATAAATATATATCAATCATCGAGAGCGAGGGAGATATATCTTCACTTCCAGCATATCTAAGCATTACTTTTTTCTAAATAATCCTTACGAAAAAATAAAGTTACTGGCTTCATCTGGGCCGCTGTATCCCTCTCCTGGGAGTCGCTCTTCAAGCTGGATGTCCAAACATTGCTCAAAGAGACGATCCAGAGATTGGTGGGGGAGCTGAATGGGGCATGTCCCCTACCCCCTCACCTCCACACACACACACACACACACACACACACACACACACACACACACACACACACTTTCGAGAACGTATACGAGTGTGTACAAATAATGTGAGCCTTCATATAGACTAAGATGGTGAAGATAACTCACGGATGCCACACAGCACACTAGCAGACGCCGCCGTCAGTGTCAGCAGCGACAACACCAGAAGCTTTACTTGATCACTAACAACAGTACTAGCAGCAGCAGCAACAACACAACCAACAACAGCAGAAACACAACCAACAACAGCAGTAACAATACAACCAACAGCAGCAACGCAACCAACAACAATAGCAACAGTACAACCAACAACAGTAGTAGCAACACAACAACAGCAGCAGCAGCAGCACAACAGCAGCTGCAGCAGCACAGTCAGCAACCATCAACAACAGCAACACCACCAACAACAGTAGCAGCAGCAACACAACATCAGCAAAAGCAGCAACAGAACAACAATAACAACAACAGTAGCAGCACAATCGGTAACAACAGCAGCAATATAACCATCAACAAAAGCAGCAGCACAACTAACAACAGGTGACCGCAGACGAGATCAAAAACCAGCAGGTGAGGGGTAAGATGATACTCAGGTAATGCTACCCGGACGTTATCCCTAACTTAATGAGCGTTTCCCCTCTACCAGTCCCCTCAGTCAAAAGTCTAGTGTGTACCAGTCCCCTCAGTCAAAAGTCTAGTGCGTATCAGTCCCCTCAGTCAAAAGTCTAGTGTGTACCAGTCCCCTCAGTCAAAAGTCTAGTGCGTATCAGTCCCCTCAGTCAAAAGTCTAGTGTGTACCAGTCCCCTCAGTCAAAAGTCTAGTGCGTATCAGTCTGGAGTTATCTGGCTTCTCAGTCAAAAGTCTAGTGTGTACCAGTCCCCTCAGTCAAAAGTCTAGTGTGTACCAGTCCCCTCAGTCAAAAGTCTAGTGTGTACCAGTCCCCTCAGTCAAAAGTCTAGTGCGTATCAGTCCCCTCACTCAAAAGTCTAGCGTGTACCAGTCCCCTCAGTCAAGTCTAGTGTGTACCAGTCCCCTCAGTCAAAAGTCTAGTGTGTACCAGTCCCCTCAGTCAAAAGTCTAGTGTGTATCAGTCCCCTCAGTCAAAATTCTAGTGTGTATCAGTCCCCTCAGTCAAAAGTCTAGTGTGTACCAGTCCCCTCAGTCAAAAGTCTAGTGTGTACCAGTCCCCTCAGTCAAAAGTCTAGTGTGTACCAGTCCCCTCAGTCAAAAGTCTAGTGTGTACCAGTCCCCTCAGTCAAAAGTCTAGTGTGTATCAGTTCCCTCAGTCAAAAGTCTAGTGTATCAGTCCCCTCAGTCAAAAGTCTAGTGTGTACCAGTCCCCTCAGTCAAAAGTCTAGTGTGTATCAGTCCCCTCAGTCAAAAGTCTAGTGTGTATCAGTCCCCTCAGTCAAAAGTCTAGTGTGTATCAGTCCCCTCAGTCAAGTCTAGTGCGTATCAGTCCCCTCAGTCAAAAGTCTAGTGTGTATCAGTCCCCTCAGTCAAGTCTAGTGTGTACCAGTCCCCTCAGTCAAATGTCTAGTGTGTACCAGTCCACTCAGTCAAAAGTCTAGTGTACTAGTCTCCTCAGTCAAGAGTCCGGTGTGTACCAATTCCTTCAGTCAAAAGTTTAGTGTCTACCAGTCACCTCAGTCAAAAGTCTAGTGTCTACCTGGAGGGTATTCCGGGGATCAACGCCCCCGCGTCCCGGTCCATGACCAGGCCTCCCGGTGGATCAGGGCCTGATCAACCAGGCTGTTACTGCTGGCCGCACGTAGTCCAACGTACGAACCACAGACCGGCTGATGCGGCACTGACTTTCGGTATCTGTCTAGCTCCTTCTTATGGCTGGTGGGAGGATGTTGAACAGTGTAGGGCCCCGTACACTTATTGTGTTTTCTTTTAGTGTACTAATAGCGCCCCTACTTTTCACTGGGGGTATGTTGCATCGCATGCCAAGTCTTTTGCTTTCGAAGGGAGTGATTTCTGTGTGCAGATTTGGGATCCGTTCCTCTAGGGTTTTCCAGGTCTAGATTATGATGTTTCTCTATCGCCTGCGCTCCAGTGAGTACAGGTTAAGTGCTTCCAAGCATTCCCAATAGTTAATGTGTTTGACGGAACTTATGTGTAGTAAAGGTTCTCTGTACATTTTCTAGATCTGAGACTTCACCTGCCTTGAATGGAGATGTTAATGTACAACAGTATTCCAGCCTAGAGAGAACAAGTTATTTAAAAAGAATCATCATTGGTTTGGCATCTCTTGTTCTGAACGTTCTCATTATCCATTCTATCAGTTTCAAGAACATAAGAAAGGAGGAACACTGCAGCAGGCCTGTTGGCCCATATTAGGCAGGTCCTTCACAATCCATCCCACTAACAAAATATTTGCCCAACCTAATTTTCAATGCTACCCAAGAAATAACATAAGAACATGTTCTTATGTTCTTATACATCTCTATGTCTGATGTGAGGATGAGGAACAGGATGGGGGAGAGTACTGTGCCTTGTGGGACAGAGCTCTTCACTAGCGTCTACCTGTCCCCTCAGTCAAAAGTCTAGTGAAGTCATTATTGTCTTCCCTCATTGTTCCTCTCGGTTCTCACTTATTTTCACTGTTATGCTCCCACAGTCACTCTCAGTGTTATGCTCCCACAGTCACTCTCAGTGTTATGCTCCCTCAGTCACTCTCAGTGTTATGCTCCCTCAGTCACTCTCCCTCCATCAAACACATCACCTCCCTGGGATAATATAAACACGCTCACTATTTACTTTTCTACACATTTTTTTTATAATCTCGTTCAATGCCGCCTTTTTCATCCCTCCATCCTCTCTCTTAACCTCACGAACCCTCTCTCCTGTCATTCCCTTCCCTCCTCTCCCTTCTTCACTATTCTCCTCTATCGCCTTCATGTCCCTCCTCTCTCTCATTTTCATTTACTCTTTTATCCTATTTTCACTCTCCATCTTCTCTCTTATGTTCCCTTCCATTCTTCCCTCACATTCTACCCTCTCTTGGTCCTACTTTCCCCCTCTCTTGCACTTAGTTTTCCTCTCTCTCTCTCTTTCTCTCTGATACAAACAGTACTCTTACCTTCCCCTCTCTGGTACAAACAGTACCCACAGCTTCTCCTCTCTGTTACAAACAGTACCCTCACCTGCACTTCTCTGGTATAAACAGTACTCTCACCTTCCCCCTCTCTGGTACAAATAGTACCCCTCAGTTGCACCTCTCTGGTACAAACAGTACCGTCACCTGCACATATCTGGTACAAACAGTATCCCTCAGCTGCATCTCTTTGGTGCAAACTACCCTCATCTGCACTTCTCTGGTGCAAACAGTATCCTCAAGTGCACCTCTCTGGTGCAAACAGTACCCTCAAGTGCACCTCTCTGGTGCAAACAGTACCCTCAAGTGCACCTCTCTGGTGCAAACAGTACCCTCAAGTGCACCTCTCTGGTACAAACAGTACCTTCACCTGCACCTCTCTAACATTCACAAATCTGGACATTCTTCTATCAGACTTCGATGGCCTCTCCATCAAGGAACACCTCCAGGAGGGTACCGTGATGCACCTCAAGCGTTCTTAATCACACAAATTAAGGCTACAATCCTCCATGAATGTAGTAACTACAATGATAATATTACTTGACTGTCTCTTTGTTATCTCTCTCTCTTTGTTTATACGTACCATGGTTACTTTGTCCCCAGAACTAGAACCTTACATGTGTCCATATTACGTCTGCCACTTCTCCAACCACATCAACTTATCCAAATCGTCCTCTCGCATGGGACGGTAGTACCTCCTGCTGTGTGGCACTGAGACAACACGAGTAAGACGTTGGAAGTGTTTTTTTTTCTTTTCTTCGGGTCACCTTACCTCGGTGGGAGACGAGCGGTGTGTTAAAAAAAAAGTTAGAAAACCAGAAGTGACAATCAGAAAACAAGTAATAAAAAACTTTTAAAAGCATGAATTACCACAAATTTAGTTTTACCAGACTGTATTAATGTTGGTAGAATTACCGACAATATGTTAGGTAAAAGGACACAAGTGCAACTAATGTGACATTTTATTGTGGAAACGTTTTGCTCTCCAGGAGTTTTGTCAAGCCGTGTCTATGTATTATTTGAAAAGGCTTGACAAAGCTCCTGGAGAGCGAAACGTTGCCACAATAAAATGTCACATTAGTTGCACTTGTGTCCTTTTACCTAACATAGTTGTATCATGACGCCACTCACACATCAAAAATTATTCCCACCACAAATGGCCCCCCCCCCCAAAAAAAAAGCATTGAAACAATCATATATCAGAAAAAGAAACATCAGGCAAACCAAGCTTTCACTTGGACAAAAAGACCGTTTTACAACTTAATATTTTGTCTTCTACCTGGCAATACGACATTGAAAAAAAAGCATGCGTCAACTATTTAAAAAAAATGTCATTACTCAAACATCTGCTCAGGAAGAAATTTCTCGTCTAACTCGTAGTAATAATTCATCACAAGTTATATACACTGATGGATCTAAGCAGGACTCTACTGGCAGGGCTGCATCTGCTCTTGTTGAGAACGATAACAACTTTGTTGAGTTAGGCTAAGGAATTAACAACTAGGCGTCTACACTGTAAACTTAAAGTTTGCCATCCTAATGACGATAAAGCTAACTTATGACACAGAGCTTGACTATATAATTATTACTGATTTTATGTCGTCACTGAAGGATCTTGAATGACATAATGACTAACAATATGCTCACTGGAGAAGCCAGGCACAGATACTCAGAAAATCCGGAAAAAGGAATTAGTGTACAATTGTTATGGATTCCATCACACATTGGATTACTCCTTCATGATAAAGCTGACATGTTAGCCAAGAAATGTATCCAGAAGGAGAATGTAGAATATAACTTAGGTATATCTGTGTCTAGCATTAGGAATAATATTAGGAGAGAAATAAATAATGAAAATGAATGTTATAGGAATGCAATTAGTAGTCTGAGTAGATCTGTAACCCACCATGGTAACATGAATGTAGATAAGTACGTTTATGGAGCAACTTGCAATGTGAACAGACTGACTGATGTTGTAGTGGCCAGACTTAGGCTTGGTTACAAGTACTTCTGGCAGTTTGGGAGACACACAGATGATGATCAAACTAAATGTAAATTTTGTGGTCAGGCATATGGTCACTGTCTTGAACACTATGTGCTTAATTGTCCACTTATTGAGGAATATAGAGATAGACAGTATAATAACCTATGTAACATGTCAAGATATCTTATTATTGAAAATAAAATACCTGATATATTAAGCAAATTTCCTAAATTTGCTTGTAACAGATAAGTGAACTGTAGATATAAATCTAGATGTACTCCTGTTAACCCTTCTGAGGTCTAGTTCCTAGGCCTTTTGTATATAACTATGCTCTTGCGCTACCATCCACAGAGTGCATACTGGGTGCACAATAAACTAGCCACTTCGGTGGCAAAATCTAAATCACGAACAATAATACCCGGGAGAGACCCGAACAGCACATATATATCTAACTATATGTGAATATTCACGTATCAGGTATACACACCCAAAAAAATAGCATTCTGCACAAAACCAAATTCAACTCACCACAGCGTGTATCCCCGGGGTCACTCAGGACAACATGTGCCTTTACCTGCAAATATACCATAAATTGGTTAAGTAAATGGTGCATGAAATAGTGGTGGAGAGAGAAAGGGGAAGAGAGAGGGGGGGAATGGAGAGAGGGGAGAAAGGGGGAGAGAGAGAAACAGAAAGAGAGAGTGGGAGAAACACAGACAGACAGACAAAAACATAGGGAAGCCAAGTCAAGTGTCTATCGACAAGTGGTAACTAACACACTGAATTACACGCAGCAGGATCAAGGTAACATACTGGAGGTGGAAGCTGAAGACACAAATGAGCCTCAGTGATGGGAGAGGGTAGTATTTCCTTAGTCTGGAGGTCGTTAAGAAGCGAGCGGAATGACTTGAAGCCAAACTCGGTACGCAGCTTCAAGAATACATATGATAGGGTCAGGAGCTGTCTAGACCCATTGCAAACACGTCTTGGTTAATGTACACACGCACACACACACACACACACACACACACACACACACACACACAGTAAAACAGGCCAAGTATCTTTCGGCAAGTACCTTTGACAAATGGTAACTAACCAACAATTCTATTCTCATTCAATCTTTCACTCTCTCTTTAAAAGAAAAATAGAAATAAAGAAATAAGATAATTTAAATCAAGAGGGAATAGTATTTGAAAAGAGGAATGAACTGGGCGCAACGCAAGATTAAATATAAATACCACAGTGAAGATAGGAAATAAAACCTAAGCGCTTTCATGTGCTTTCACATCTTCAGAGGAGTAAGATTCTATAAACAAATTCAAGTGTGTATAATTCCGGTCAAGACAATCTAGGAGAGGGTCAGAAGCAAGACTTCGTCCCCCAAAACATAAACTGGAGCGTACAAATCGGCAAGCGCGGCTAGAGAGACTGCGCCTAATAGACGGAAACATTCTGACACTGTATGACACCTTGAGCTACAAAATGGAAAGGCAGATAGGAATGACAGATTATACACTTAAGTGAATATACGAATACCTGAAGAACAGAAGAAAAATTGTGACGGTAAGAGACAGAGAGGAGACACAGTGAGTGTGCCAAGGGTGACAAGCATAATCTCCCAAGGATCGGTAAATAGACCCATAATGTCCCTGATATTCCCTGATATATGTACGTGATCTGCGAGAGGAAATTGAATTCTACGCATCACTCTGTGTCAGTGATGTCAAACTAATGAGATGAACAACATCTAAAAGGACAGAGAAAAGCAGCAAGAAGACTATAACACACTACATATGATGTCAAGCAAGTAACTATAGCTTGAAGAATGAGACACTTGCGCGCCATCTAGGAATTTTTTATAGAGGAAACATTTCGCTACACAGTGGTTTCATCAGTCAAGGAAGAACGGTAGAAAAAGAGGAGTAGTTTGAGGTAATCAGTCCCTCAGCCTGGAATCGATATGTTCAGTCCATCAATCTTGAAGAAAGTACAGCATATGCTGTACTTTCAAAATGAAAACCACAGTGTGGCGAAAGGTTTCTTCAATAAAGATTCGCAAATGCTGCACAAGTGTCCCATACCTCAACTTGTCGGTTTTCAAAACCATTTATCACAAGCAGCTACAATGCTCAATGAAACAAGAATGTACAGAGACAAGTTGTATGACATACTAGGAGAAAGATCCAGCGGCCACAGATAACAATTAAAGATGCTGATAAGCCACAGGGACGCTAGGAAATACTCGTATTTTTCTTTAATCTCAGGAAACAAGTGCGAGGAAGCAGATAAGGACGTGTTGGAGGCAAACAACATTCGTAGCTTCAAAAGCAAGCAAAACAATTCTCGGCAAATAATAAATCAGTAAACCTAGTTTATAATAGTTAAGAGTCGGGGGCCATTAGCCACGACACAACCCATACCAACACATACTGGAATCAGTGCGCGCATGCACGCACGCACGAGCACACACACACACCCCCACACACACACACACACACACATTACAAACTCCACCTTCACAGCAACCACCCATCGTTCCTCATCAGGTCTCCCGCTTCCCCAATCCCCAGCGTATCCCCCAGACCACTGTTTTAGAAAAGAAGTTGAAGGTTTGGTATACAAATGCAGACGGAATAACAAATAAATGTTAGGAGTCGCATGAAAGAAACAAGGAGACATTCCCAGACATAATAGCACTCACAGAAACGAAACTCACCAGGATGGTAACAGATGCAATCTTTCCACCCGGATATCAAATCCTGAGGAAAGGTAGAGGGAGCAGAGGGAGAGGAAGAGTTGCACTGCTCATAAAAAACCAGTGGGGATTTGAGGAAATGACAGGAATGGATGGAATGGGCGAAAGGGACTACATATTAGGAACAATCCAGTCTGGGGACATAAAGTGCTAATTGCAGTCATCTACAATCCGCCACAGAACTGCGGAGGCCAAGAGAAGAATACAAAGAGAGCAACAGAGCAATGGTAGATACACTAGCTAGGGTGGCCAGAAGAGCTCACATAGGTAGAGCAAAGTTACTAGTTATGGGTGATTTCCATAACAAGGAGACTGACTGGGGAAACCTGGAGCCCCATGGGTGTCCCGAAACCTGGAGAGCCAAGATGATGGATGTGGTACTGGAATACCTCATGCATCAACATGTTAGAGACACTACCAGAGAGAAAGGTGAGGATAATCCAGCAAGATTGGACATAGTATTCACCTTAAGTAGTTTGGACATCGAGGATATCACGTACGAAAGGCTCCTTGGAGCTAGTGATCATGTGGTTCTGTGCTTTGAACACATAGTTGAGCTACAAGTGGAGAGGGTAGCAGGAATAGGACAGGAGAAGACAAACTACAAAAGGGGGACTACACAGGCATGAGGAACTTCCTGCAAGACGTTCAGTGGGAAAGAGAATTGGCAAAAGAAAAA
Organism: Cherax quadricarinatus; assembly: GCF_038502225.1. Classification (NCBI taxonomy): domain Eukaryota; kingdom Metazoa; phylum Arthropoda; class Malacostraca; order Decapoda; family Parastacidae; genus Cherax; species Cherax quadricarinatus. The sequence continues at coordinate 18,538,750 of NC_091309.1, forward strand.
AAAAGTAAAAGAAATGATGGACCACGTGACAACAAAATGCAAGGTGACAGAGGAGAGGTTTGTTCTCAAGGGAAACAGAAATAATGGGAAGACCAGAACGAGTCCTTGGTTCACCCAAAAGTGTAGGGAGACAAAAACTAAGTACACTAGAGAATGGAAAAAAATACAGAATACAAATGACCCAGGAAAATAAAGAGATTAGCCGAAGAGCCAAAAACGAATATGCTTTCTTAACTTGTTAATCTCACTCCAAAATAAGAAAAAGTTTTGGAGTGAGATTAACAAGTTAAGAAAGCCTAGAGAACAAATGGATTTGTCAGTTAAAAATAGGAGAGGAGAGTTATTAAATGGAGAGTTAGAGGTATTGGGAAGATGGAGGGAATATTTTGAGGAATTGTTAAATGTTGATGAAGATAGGGAAGCTGTGATTTCGTGTATAGGACAAGGAGGAATAACATCTTGTAGGAGTGAGGAAGAGCCAGTTGTGAGTGTGGGGGAAGTTCGTGAGGCAGTAGGTAAAATGAAAGGGGGTAAGGCAGCCGGGATTGATGGGATAAAGATAGAAATGTTAAAAGCAGGTGGGGATATAGTTTTGGAGTGGTTGGTGCAATTATTTAATAAATGTATGGAAGAGGGTAAGGTACCTAGGGATTGGCAGAGAGCATGCATAGTTCCTTTGTATAAAGGCAAAGGGGATAAAAGAGAGTGCAAAAATTATAGGGGGATAAGTCTGCTGAGTATACCTGGTAAAGTGTATGGTAGAGTTATTATTGAAAAAATTAAGAGTAAGACGGAGAATAGGATAGCAGATGAACAAGGAGGCTTTAGGAAAGGTAGGGGGTGTGTGGACCAGGTGTTTACAGTGAAACATATAAGTGAACAGTATTTAGATAAAGGCTAAAGAGATCTTTGTGGCATTTATGGATTTGGAAAAGGCGTATGACAAGGTGGATAGGGGGGCAATGTGGCAGATGTTGCAAGTGTATGGTGTAGGAGGTAGGTTACTGAAAGCAGTGAAGAGTTTTTACGAGGATAGTGAGGCTCAAGTTAGAGTATGTAGGAAAGGGAAATTTTTTCCCAGTAAAAGTAGGCCTTAGACAAGGATGTGTGATGTCACCGTGGTTGTTTAATATATTTATAGATGGGGTTGTAAGAGAAGTAAATGCGAGGGTCTTGGCAAGAGGCGTGGAGTTAAAAGATAAAGAATCACACACAAAGTGGGAGTTGTCACAGCTGCTCTTTGCTGATGACACTGTGCTCTTGGGAGATTCTGAAGAGAAGTTGCAGAGATTGGTGGATGAATTTGGTAGGGTGTGCAAAAGAAGAAAATTAAAGGTGAATACAGGAAAGAGTAAGGTTATGAGGATAACAAAAAGATTAGGTGATGAAAGATTGAATATCAGATTGGAGGGAGAGAGTATGGAGGAGGTGAATGTATTCAGATATTTGGGAGTGGACGTGTCAGTGGATGGGTCTATGAAAGATGAGGTGAATCATAGAATTGATGAGGGGAAAAGAGTGAGTGGTGCACTTAGGAGTCTGTGGAGACAAAGAACTTTGTCCTTGTAGGCAAAGAGGGGAATGTATGAGAGTATAGTTTTACCAACGCTCTTATATGGGTGTGAGGCATGGGTGATGAATGTTGCAGCGAGGAGAAGGCTGGAGGCAGTGGAGATGTCATGTCTGAGGGCAATGTGTGGTGTGAATATAATGCAGAGAATTCGTAGTTTGGAAGTTAGGAGGAGGTGCGGGATTACCAAAACTGTTGTCCAGAGGGCTGAGGAAGGGTTGTTGAGGTGGTTCGGACATGTAGAGAGAATGGAGCGAAACAGAATGACTTCAAGAGTGTATCAGTCTGTAGTGGAAGGAAGGCGGGGTAGGGGTCGGCCTAGGAAAGGTTGGAGAGAGGGGGTAAAGGAGGTTTTGTGTGCGAGGGGCTTGGACTTCCAGCAGGCATGCGTGAGCGTGTTTGATAGGAGTGAATGGAGACAAATGGTTTTTAATACTTGACGTGCTGTTGGAGTGTGAGCAAAGTAACATTTATGAAGGGGTTCAGGGAAACCGGCAGGCCGGACTTGAGTCCTGGAGATGGGAAGTACAGTGCCTGCACTCTGAAGGAGGGGTGTTAATGTTGCAGTTTAAAAACCGTAGTGTAAAGCACCCTTCTGGCAAGACAGTGATGGAGTGAATGATGGTGAAAGTTTTTCTTTTTCGGGCCACCCTGCCTTGGTGGGAATCGGCCAGTGTGATTAAAAAAAAAAAAAAAGAAGGGAGGCTCACAGCGACAATACGAAAATGACAGCATCGAAAGTCAAGTCTGACCCGAAGCTGTTGTACAGCCACATCAGGAGGAAAAACAGTCAAGGACCAGGTAATCAGACTGAGGAAGGAAGGTGGGGAGTTCACAAGAAACGACCAAGAAGTATGTGAGGAGCTCAACATGTCTAGGAAAGATCCTAGACTTCACCTTACGAAACAAAGCAAATGCGATAGTAATTATGGACAAGGTAGATTACAGTGGAAATATAAACATGTTATTAGAAGACAGGAGTACTTACGTGCCCCTTAAACTCAGTGGGGCACTCTGGCTGAAGACTGACGGATATAACGTTGACGTTATTAACTTAGAGTGAAGAGTAGAGTGCGCTCGCTGGGTTCCGGTGTTCCGTTGGTCTTTCAAACACTACGTAGTAAGAAATCGACGTTAGATTCGTTATCTCATACTTTGGTGTGCGTTTACCACATTCGCGGTACAAAATTGCCTGTGTCAAAGGATTTTTAACAACCTTACCGAGAGCAGACCAGGCCTTTGACGAGTTTCGAGAGTCTTTCTACTCCTGGAGCCCGGCCACGGGCCAGGCTCGTCAGCCATGGGCCAGATAATCATGCCTCTCCCTCTCTATAAGCTTAATGGCCCATGCGGGTTAGGCACCTCAAAGTACAAAACCCACACAAAGGAGACTCGAACTTATGACGGTATTTCGGACCGAAACGTCGTCGTAAGATTCAATTACATATTTTCGAGGTTATTTGTGTATTGCTCCAGTCACGGTATTGTGCCTTTTTATTTACCTCATAAAGTGAACTGAAATACAATAGAATACAGATGGACTCAGAATAAACACACAAACTGAACAAGGAGAATTGTGGAGACGAAATGAACATTGACAGATGTCATGAAGACACAATGAACACTGACACATGTAATGAAGACATTATGAACGTTGATAGATGTAATGAAGACATAATGAACAACGCGAGATGTAAAAGAAACAAGACAAACAATAACAAGTGAGTGAATTTAAGGAGCTGATGGAATAGGAAAATACTGGTGCTCGTAAAACCCGTGACGCTGGGAATATTCTTGAATTTAATAAACAAACTACAGACAACCGAGATCAAACGAAGATACTTAACAAGACGAGTTTTCTGCAACAGAGACTCTCCTTCTTAATTGGTATCCTTCCATTACTCTTAGAAGAAACAGCAGGAATAAATGCTTGGGAAAACTGTAACGCAAGATTAAATATAAATACCACAGTGAAGATAGGAAATAAAACCTGAGTGCTTTCATGTGCTTTCACATCTTCAGAGGAATAAGACGAGGCAAGAGAAGGACATTTTAAATGTGAAACACTTAGGTGACACTTCAGAGAAGGTGACAACACCTCATACAAACTCGTCCTACACATATATTTGTCCACTGTGATTTCTTCCAAGAATATTATTATATATTTGGGGAAGAGCTAATCCCATAAGAGACATACAGCGCCTGGAGAATAAGACGTAATTAGGATTGATCCGATAAAGGAGAGGACAGCTCCAATTCACCAGCTTCAAGATAACTAAAGAAAAGGGACTACCTCTCAGAGTAATCAATACATAAGTCTATTGACAATACAGTTGCAAACAAAAATAATCTCCATAGATTTAAGATTTAATCTAAAATGCAATACATATATGACAGAAGTCTGCCAATATGGTCGTGATTGGTACCAAAGGTTAATTTGACGGTAGGAAGGATCATCCTTTTTAAAGACGACTCGTATCTCCGCCCAGTTCCCAGAAGTTGGAGAAAAGTATTGCTGTACAGCGAAAGTCTGGAAAAGTTGGCAAGGGTTGAGGTTAAATCTGGACCACAATTTTTCCACGGATTGTGTAAGGAATTTTGTTTGAGCCAGATGCTGTTTTGGGACACCCAGCGGAGAGAAAAATATCAACACAAGTGTGCATACAAGGCGATTCTTATTTGTTGACAGTCTTGCTGCGAGCTGAGAATCGTGATGTCGTATTTCGGTACCGAAATATTTAATCTAACGTTTATCTCAAAGACGACACCCAGCAACTTATACAGGAACTGATAAATTAAAGTTATTTGTCCACCCATCAGAGACGATTTCCAATCATCTTACAGGACTGAAACGGTTACCTACGACAGCTGAGATTAATTTAAGTACTGTAATATACGTCTGTCTGACTTGCAACATCAACAATAAATCACGACTTTGCAAAAGGTCTACGAAGAGTAAAATGCTGTCCTAATTAAAAGCTTGCTCTGCAACGTATCCTTTCTTCACGATAAATCAACAATAATCTCTTCTCAGAGAGCTACAATACTTTTAAAAAATATATAACTTTACACCACTTAAATTGAAACGGTTTACAAAGTCTGTCTTCACAATTATATAAACTGTAACGTAATAATGCCACTTGGTAAGGCCATTAAGTCATTCTTTTCTTGGTGCCTCAGCGTATTCTCTACGACCTTAAATATTTATACATTATCACTATGTAATATACAGTGGTGCGAGCGTCATGCGTAGTTGCTGAGAATAAAACTAGTTCATTCATCGATCCATGGAGGCCCAGGAAGGCCCAATTTTCACCCTAAACAAACTCATCTCCTGTAACTTACAGTTACAATTTCATCACTTCCTGTGCCTTACAGTTCCAGTTTCATTACCAGTACCTTACGATTTCATCACCGGTACCGTACAGTCTCATCACAAGTACCTTACAGTGTCATCACCAGTACCTTACACTCTCATCACCAGTACCTTACAGTCTCATCACCAGTACCTTACAGTCTCATCACCAGTACCTTACAGTCTCATCACCAATACCTTACAGTCTCATCACCAGTACCTTACACTCTCATCACCAGTACCTTACAGTCTCATCACCAATACCTTACAGTCTCATCACCAGTACCTTACAGTCTCATCACCAATACCTTACAGTCTCATCACCAGTACCTTACAGTCTCATCACCAATACCTTACAGTCTCATCACCAGTTCCTTACAGTCTCATCACCAGTTCCAGCTTCACATCCATTTCAAGTGTTACTCTAAACATTTCAATAGCTGAAGATTGAGACACTTATGCAACATTTGGGAATCTTTGAGGAAACGTTTCGCCACACAGTGGCTTCATCAGTCCAATACAAATGAGAAGGGTGTAAGAAGAGGAGAAGTTTGAGGTAATCAGTCCCTCAGCTTGGAGTCGATGTGTTCAGTCCATCAATCTTGTAGACAGTAAAGCATAGGGCCGCAGACGTGACTTATATTCTGTAGTCAGGTGAGGCGAAGCAGGAGGAGGTGGGGGTCATAGTGGTAGGCATCCACTAGTCGAAGTAAGTCTTCGTCCAAAGGTTAGACAAGGTTGAAGAATTCTTTGTATTAAGATCCCATGATGTTGCAGTGTCTGACAGATGTGACGAAGACCTACTTCGACTAGTTGATGGTACCACTATGAATAACTAAATAAATAAATAACAAAAAGGCACAATACCGTGACTGGAACGATACACAAATAACCCGCACATAAAAGACAGAAGCTTACGACGACGTTTCGGTCCAAGTCGGACCGAAACGTCGTCGTAAGCTTCTGTCTTTTATGTGCGGGTTATTTGTGTACCACTATGACCCCGCCTCCTCCTGCTTCGCCTCACCTGACTACACTATATAAGCCACGTCTACTGCCCTATGCTTTACTTTCTGCAAGATTGATGGACTGAACACATCGACTCCAAGCTGAGGGACTGTTTACCTCAAACTACTCCTCTCCTTACACCCTTCTGATTTGTATTGGACTGATGAAGCACTGTGTAGCGAATCGTTTCCTCAATAAAGATTCCCATACGTTGCATAAGTGTCTCAATCTTCATCTTGTCTGTTTTAAAATATTTGTCACATTTCAATAACTGACTGTACGCTTTACCTCTGGCTCGTAACTGGCCAGTCAACTCACCGTCATAAAAATGCATAGAAATTACAGATCACGTTGGGAGTATGTAACTATTCTGTGACCATTATTATTATTATAATCATAACTATGCGCTAAACCCACAAAGGGTCATATTCTATGATCATCAATCACCTATACAGGCCATCAATCACACGGGAGCAACAAGTAAACTAGGGTGAACCCACACATATGGCTGGACCAGGCCATATTCTCTTCCCTTGTGTAATGTAACGAAAGAATCAATCGAGAAGAATAAAAAGGCACAATATCGTGACTGGAGCAATACACAAATAACCCGCACATAGAGAGAAAATTATGACGAGAATGCAGCCACTGAGAGGTCACGTCCCTCTCAGATCAAACAATTCTCACTTGAAAAAGTTGTCCAAGGTGTTTTCTGTACCAAGATGCCATTGTGTTGCAGTGTCTGACAGGGTGAGTATCAAAATGGTATACAATACCGACAGGTTGGTAGGTAAGACACATCGCAACTATTCCTGCCTACTTTCTGTATTCTCTTGCAGCCCCTTTTGACTTGTTACCTTCGTCTCTCACCCAGGGAAACTTCGCTATTAAAAATTAAGGCTTATAGTAAATCCCTCAACCAGGGTCATACAGCTCAGGAGCTGATAAATGAGACACTTGTGCAACATTTGGGTATGTTTATTCTGGAAACGTTTCGCCAGCTAGTGGCTTCTTCAGTCCAATGCAGAGATAGGTGGGAGATAAGGAGAGGTTTGAAGTGATCAGTCCCTCAGTCTGGAGTCGATATATTCAGTCCATCTGCATTGGACCGAAGAAACCACTGGCTGGCGAAACGTTTCCAGAATAAAGATAACAAAATATTGTAAAAGTGTCTCATTTATCAACTTGTCGGTTTTCTAAACCATTTATCCACAGCTCAGGAGTTGTACGGCCCTTCCTCTATGCCCCTTGATGAAATGTTAATGAAGATCTGGCCAGAATTCCTTCCCGTCAGGCACCATCTTGGCCCCGTTACTCAGGCGATGTTAGTAACTCTTTGTGATCACCAAGTACTCTGGGACCAGCAATCAACCTCAACACCACGGTAAGGCGCAAAGAGCTACCAATACCATATAAGAACAATGATCACCAACCACTCTTGGACCAGCAGTCAACCTCAAGATTACGGTAAGGCGCAAAGAGCTACCAATACCACATAAGAACGCTATACTCCACACTTCAGTCATCCAACTCGACCACTTAACAGTTTTACCTTCACATGGTAGATGAATGGTTCAGAGAACCGAAAAGTTGATAAATTAGACACATGTGCAACATTTGGGTATCTTTATGGCTGGTGATGGGCGGCCTTGACCTAAGGAAGACAAACTTCCCGTCTCTTTCTCGGATAAAACTTGATCATTTCCCAATCCCAAGGTACTGTACGACCTTCACAGATTTAGCGCATTTTTACAAATATAATAATATCCAGCATTCATCACAATGAAGAGAAAAATCT
>NC_091309.1:18551480-18556480 GCF_038502225.1 Cherax quadricarinatus
AACCCCGGCCACCAGTCCCTCGAGACGCCTCTCACGAAACTCTTGTGAACCTTTCATTCCAGCGATGAACCCCTCTTACCCAAGCTGGGTAGCCCACGGAGAAAGCTTAATCATACGACCCCCCAGATCTTCCGAGCAAACAACGTTCACCAGGAAGATCTGACCAGATTTCATTCCAGTCCTTGGGAAGACCTGTAGTAAAATACTATCCTTATGATGAACTAGGCAGATATAAGGATCTATGAAGCAGTGAAAGACTTGCTCTAGGAAGATCTGGGCAAGTGTGAAAATCTGTTAATCATTATCTTAGCTTCGTGTGTGATGAATGGTTTGAAAAAACGACAAGTTGAAGATTGAGACACTTATGCAACATATGGGAATCTTTATTCAGGAAACGTTTCGCCACACAGTGGCTTCATCAGTCCAATACAAAGTAGAAAGGCGTAAGGAGAAGAGGAGTTTGAGGTAATCAGTCCCTCAGCCTGGAGTCGATGTGTTCAGTCCATCAATCTTGTAGAATGTACAGCATAGGGCCGTAGACGTGGCTTATGTACTGTAGTGAGGTGAGGCGAAGCAGGAGGAGGTGGGGTCATAGTGGTACCATCCACTAGTCGAAGTAGGTCTTCGTGGGATCTTGTTACAAAGATTTCTTCAACACTTGTCCAACCTTTGGACGAAGACCTACTTCGACTAGTGGATGGTACCACTATGACCCCACCTCCTCCTGCTTTGCCTCACCTCACTACAGTATATAAGCCACGTCTACGGCCCTATGCTGTACATTCTACAAGATTGATGGACTGAACACATCGACTCTAGGCTGAGGGATTGATTACCTCAAACTCCTCTTCTCCTTACGCCTTTCTACTTTGTATTGGACTGATGAAACCACTGTGTGGCGAAACGTTTCCTGAATAAAGATTCCCATATGTTGCATAAGTGTCTCAATCTTCATCTTAGCTTCGTCATCTCCTGAAATCATTTGCGTCATCGAGGACAAAGTTTCTTCTGTCAACAGAAGAGATTAACTTTATTATCAGAGAATGAGACGGAAAAACACATCGCCAGCATGTGACTTCAGTGACTGAGCTACACTTAAGTCACCTGAACTGAGAAAACAGAATACCGTATGAACCTGCGAGCATCGCTGTCTCGCCCACTTCAACTGAAGCTGGCATAGGAAAAGTCGCTTCAGAGGTTCTCATATTACACTGTGAATCTCTGCAGCACAATGACTGTCTACCAGCAGTTTTAAGATGGCACACAAATACAGATTAAACATTTCTTCAAAGTTAAAATAAACGCACCACCATCCATACACACTCCCAACCTCAAATTACACTGGTCGTTTTCTTACGAATTACTGTGTATCAATTTCTGAATGTTCAATATCAATTAATTTTAGTTGTTTCATGTTAGCTAAGATTAGGTCTTGCCTAGCATGGTCCAGAAGACCTATCGAAGTGTGTGTGTGTATATATATATATATATATATATATATATATATATATATATATTTTTTTTTTTTTTTTTTTATTATCACACCGGCCGATTCCCACCAAGGCAGGGTGGCCCGAAAAAGAAAAACTTTCACCATCATTCACTCCATCACTGTCTTGCCAGAAGGGTGCTTTACACTACAGTTTTTAAACTGCAACATTAACACCCCTCCTTCAGAGTGCAGGCACTGTACTTCCCATCTCCAGAACTCAAGTCCGGCCTGCCGGTTTCCCTGAATCCCTTCATAAATGTTACTTTGCTCACACTCCAACAGCACGTCAAGTATTAAAAACCATTTGTCTCCATTCACTCCTATCAAACACGCTCACGCATGCCTGCTGGAAGTCCAAGCCCCTCGCACACAAAACCTCCTTTACCCCCTCCCTCCAACCCTTCCTAGGCCGACCCCTACCCCGCCTTCCTTCCACTACAGACTGATACACTCTTGAAGTCATTCTGTTTCGCTCCATTCTCTCTACATGTCCGAACCACCTCAACAACCCTTCCTCAGCCCTCTGGACAACAGTTTTGGTAATCCCGCACCTCCTCCTAACTTCCAAACTACGAATTCTCTGCATTATATTCACACCACACATTGCCCTCAGACATGACATCTCCACTGCCTCCAGCCTTCTCCTCGCTGCAACATTCATCACCCACGCTTCACACCCATATAAGAGCGTTGGTAAAACTATACTCTCATACATTCCCCTCTTTGCCTCCAAGGACAAAGTTCTTTGTCTCCACAGACTCCTAAGTGCACCACTCACTCTTTTTCCCTCATCAATTCTATGATTCACCTCATCTTTCATAGACCCATCCGCTGACACGTCCACTCCCAAATATCTGAATACGTTCACCTCCTCCATACTCTCTCCCTCCAATCTGATATTCAATCTTTCATCACCTAATCTTTTTGTTATCCTCATAACCTTACTCTTTCCTGTATTCACCTTTAATTTTCTTCTTTTGCACACCCTACCAAATTCATCCACCAATCTCTGCAACTTCTCTTCAGAATCTCCCAAGAGCACAGTGTCATCAGCAAAGAGCAGCTGTGACAACTCCCACTTTGTGTGTGATTCTTTATCTTTTAACTCCACGCCTCTTGCCAAGACCCTCGCATTTACTTCTCTTACAACCCCATCTATAAATATATTAAACAACCACGGTGACATCACACATCCTTGTCTAAGGCCTACTTTTACTGGGAAAAAATTTCCCTCTTTCCTACATACTCTAACTTGAGCCCCACTATCCTCGTAAAAACTCTTCACTGCTTTCAGTAACCTACCTCCTACACCATACACTTGCAACATCTGCCACATTGCCCCCCTATCCACCCTGTCATACGCCTTTTCCAAATCCATAAATGCCACAAAGACCTCTTTAGCCTTATCTAAATACTGTTCACTTATATGTTTCACTGTAAACACCTGGTCCACACACCCCCTACCTTTCCTAAAGCCTCCTTGTTCATCTGCTATCCTATTCTCCGTCTTACTCTTAATTCTTTCAATTATAACTCTACCATACACTTTACCAGGTACACTCAACAGACTTATCCCCCTATAATTTTTGCACTCTCTTTTATCCCCTTTGCCTTTATACAAAGGAACTATGCATGCTCTCTGCCAATCCCTAGGTACCTTACCCTCTTCCATACATTTATTAAATAATTGCACCAACCACTCCAAAACTATATCCCCACCTGCTTTTAACATTTCTATCTTTATCCCATCAATCCCGGCTGCCTTACCCCCTTTCATTTTACCTACTGCCTCACGAACTTCCCCCACACTCACAACTGGCTCTTCCTCACTCCTACAAGATGTTATTCCTCCTTGCCCTATACACGAAATCACAGCTTCCCTATCTTCATCAACATTTAACAATTCCTCAAAATATTCCTTCCATCTTCCCAATACCTCTAACTCTCCATTTAATAACTCTCCTCTCCTATTTTTAACTGACAAATCAATTTGTTCTCTAGGCTTTCTTAACTTGTTAATCTCACTCCAAAACTTTTTCTTATTTTCAACAAAATTTGTTGATAACATCTCACCCACTCTCTCATTTGCTCTCTTTTTACATTGCTTCACCACTCTCTTAACCTCTCTCTTTTTCTCCATATACTCTTCCCTCCTTGCATCACTTCTACTTTGTAAAAACTTCTCATATGCTAACTTTTTCTCCCTTACTACTCTCTTTACATCATCATTCCACCAATCGCTCCTCTTCCCTCCTGCACCCACTTTCCTGTAACCACAAACTTCTGCTGAACACTCTAACACTACATTTTTAAACCTACCCCATACCTCTTCGACCCCATTGCCTATGCTCTCATTAGCCCATCTATCCTCCAATAGCTGTTTATATCTTACCCTAACTGCCTCCTCTTTTAGTTTATAAACCTTCACCTCTCTCTTCCCTGATGCTTCTATTCTCCTTGTATCCCATCTACCTTTTACTCTCAGTGTAGCTACAACTAGAAAGTGATCTGATATATCTGTGGCCCCTCTATAAACATGTACATCCTGAAGTCTACTCAACAGTCTTTTATCTACCAATACATAATCCAACAAACTACTGTCATTTCGCCCTACATCATATCGTGTATACTTATTTATCCTCTTTTTCTTAAAATATGTATTACCTATAACTAAACCCCTTTCTATACAAAGTTCAATCAAAGGGCTCCCATTATCATTTACACCTGGCACCCCAAACTTACCTACCACACCCTCTCTAAAAGTTTCTCCTACTTTAGCATTCAAGTCCCCTACCACAATTACTCTCTCACTTGGTTCAAGGGCTCCTATACATTCACTTAACATCTCCCAAAATCTCTCTCTCTCCTCTGCATTCCTCTCTTCTCCAGGTGCATACACGCTTATTATGACCCACTTCTCGCATCCAACCTTTACTTTAATCCACATAATTCTTGAATTTACACATTCATATTCTCTTTTCTCCTTCCATAACTGATCATTTAACATTACTGCTACCCCTTCCTTTGCTCTAACTCTCTCAGATACTCCAGATTTAATCCCATTTATTTCCCCCCACTGAAACTCTCCTACCCCCTTCAGCTTTGTTTCGCTTAGGGCCAGGACATCCAACTTCTTTTCATTCATAACATCAGCAATCATCTGTTTCTTGTCATCCGCACTACATCCACGCACATTTAAGCAACCCAGTTTTATAAAGTTTTTCTTCTTCTCTTTTTTAGTATATATATATATATATATATATATATATATATATATATATATAGCCGGGCTGTGGCTCGTACGTTGGTTTGCGTGCAGCCAGCAGCAACAGCCTGGTTGATCAGGCTCTGATCCACCAGGAGGCCTGGTCACAGACCGGGCCGCGGGGGCGTTGACCCCTGGAACTCTCTCCAGGTAAACTCCAGGTATATTATACAAATATCGCAAATCAAGCTATACAGGATGCACAACAACCACGGGGGGAGTAGAATGATAGCTCTAGGCCTT
>NC_091309.1:18563980-18628980 GCF_038502225.1 Cherax quadricarinatus
AGTGAAGAGTTTTTACGAGGATAGTGAGGCTCAAGTTAGAGTATGTAGGAAAGAGGGAAATTATTTCCCAGTAAAAGTAGGCCTTAGACAAGGATGTGTGATGTCATCGTGGTTGTTTAATATATTTATAGATGGGGTTGTAAGAGAAGTAAATGCGAGGGTCTTGGCAAGAGGCGTGGAGTTAAAAGATAAAGAATCACACAAAGTGGGAGTTGTCACAGCTGCTCTTTGCTGATGACACTGTGCTCTTGGGAGATTCTGAAGAGAAGTTGCAGAGATTGGTGGATGAATTTGGTAGGGTGTGCAAAAGAAGAAAATTAAAGGTGAATACAGGAAAGAGTAAGGTTATGAGGATAACAAAAGGATTAGGTGATGAAAAATTGGATATCAGATTGGAGGGAGAGAGTATGGAGGAGGTGAACGTATTCAGATATTTGGGAGTGGACGTGTCAGCGGATGGGTCTATGAAAGATGAGGTGAATCATAGAATTGATGAGGGAAAAAGAGTGAGTGGTGCACTTAGGAGTCTGTGGAGACAAAGAACTTTGTCCTTGGAGGCAAAGAGGGGAATGTATGAGAGTATAGTTTTACCAATGCTCTTATATGGGTGTGAAGCGTGGGTGATGAATGTTGCAGCGAGGAGAAGGCTGGAGGCAGTGGAGATGTCATGTCTGAGGGCAATGTGTGGTGTGAATATAATGCAGAGAATTCGTAGTTTGGAAGTTAGGAGGAGGTGCGGGATTACCAAAACTGTTGTCCAGAGGGCTGAGGAAGGGGTGTTGAGGTGGTTCGGACATGTAGAGAGAATGGAGCGAAACAGAATGACTTCAAGAGTGTATCAGTCTGTAGTGGAAGGAAGGCGGGGTAGGGGTCGGCCTAGGAAAGGTTGGAGGGAGGGGGTAAAGGAGGTTTTGTGTGCGAGGGGCTTGGACTTCCAGCAGGCATGCGTGAGCGTGTTTGATAGGAGTGAATGGAGACAAATGGTTTTTAATACTTGACGTGCTGTTGGAGTGTGAGCAAAGTAACATTTATGAAGGGATTCAGGGAAACCAGCAGGCCGGACTTGAGTCATGGAGATGGGAAGTACAGTGCCTGCACTCTGAAGGAGGGGTGTTAATGTTGCAGTTTAAAAACTGTAGTGTAAAGCACCCTTCTGGCAAGACAGTGATGGAGTGAATGATGGTGAAAGTTTTTCTTTTTCGGGCCACCCTGCCTTGGTGGGAATCGGCCAGTGTGATAATAAAAAAATAAAAAAATAACATACATATATATACATATATATACATACATATATATATATACACATATATACATATATATATACATATAAATATATACATATATATATATTCCAGGCCAACATGGTTTACCCAAGGCCACCATGGTCTACCCCAGGAGACCATGGTCTATCCCAGGCCAGCATGGTCTACACCAGAACACCACGGTCTACCTGAAGCCAGCATGGTCTACCTCAGGCTACCATGGTCTACCTCAGGCTACCATGGTCTACCTCAGGCTACTATGGTCTACCTCAGGAGACCATGGTCTACCCTAGGCCAGCAGACCAAGTATTGACCCAGAGTTATACAGGTAGACAGACGGATCTGGTTGCCACATGCCGCCACCCACAAACCTCCCATCATTATTTCCAAATTCACTGGAAGCGCTACAACCTCGAGGGTCGTTACAACGCCAAGGGGATGAGAGGACTTTGGTAGTATTCAGATTGGGTCCTATTCCTCAGAACAAGAGCCCGTTAAAGGCACAAGACTACGAAGTGATCTGAATTCTTCGAAGTTATACTCTACTTAGTACCAGGCTTCCTGGCACCATTTATATATTTATATTGCTAATTGACCAATTTTACCTATTCGGCACCATTTATATATATATATATATATATATATGTATATATATATATATATATATATATATAGATATATATATATATATATATATATATGTATGTGTGTGTGTGTGTGTGTGTGTGTGTGTGTGTCTGTGTGTGTGTGTGCCGAATAGGTAAAATTGGTCAATTAGCAAGAACTCATTTAAAATAAAGTCCTTTCTAAAATTTTCTCTTATATGTTTAAAGATATATTTTTTTTCAATTATGTTAATATGAAAATTAACAATTTGGTATCAAACGAACCTTCGAAAATTTACGCAACCTTAATAATAAATACACAATTTAATTTAGCCTAATCTAACTAAATACATTTTAGATAAATTTACAATAATTTAATAATAAACAAACACAATGAAATATATTTTTGTCGTTAGGTTCAGAATAATTTTGAAGAAATATTGCTTACACAAATTTTAACTTGTCTTATTTGGTAAGAAGAGCGTGGCTATTTAAGCCAAAAACACAAATTTTACCTATTCGGCACGACTTACAGCTTTTCATCTCATCCCCTGCGCGCATCGATCAACTAGAGATTTTAACAATGCAAGGAATTCGCAAGAGCAGGCGAAATATACACAAACACTGATCTCTGGCCGAAGGAGACTCGAACCTACGAACCTTGGTACAAGGTACGCAGTGCTTTACCATTCTCTAGTTGGTCGATGCATGCAGGGGATGAGATGAAAAGCTGTAAGCCTTCTCCCTGAAAGCTGGCTGCCTTTGATCAACGTCTAGCGTGAGCTAGGCGCCAAGGTATTAGTCCAGTGTGGTGAGAATGGTAAAGCACTGCGTACCTTGTTCGTAGGTTCGAGTCTCCTTCGGCCGGAGATCAGTGTTTATATATATATTCCACCATTACCTTCAAATTTAGGAATTGGTAGAATGGGAAGATATTCAGGGAAACAATCACAACACAAGGTATTCAGGAGAAACACTTACAACACAAGATATTCAGGGGAAACAATCACAAGATATTCAGGGGAAACAATCACAAGATATTCAGGGGAAACAATCACAACACAATATATTCAGGGAAACAAGCACAACACAAGGTATTCAGGAGAAACAATCACAACCCAAGATATTCAGGGAAACAATCACAACAAAAGATATTCAGGGGAAACAATCACAAGATATTCAGGGGAAACAATCACAAGATATTCAGGGGAAACAATCACAAGATATTCAGGAGAAACAATCACAATATATTCAGGGGAACAATCACATGATATTCAGGGAAACAATCACAACAAAAGATATTCAGGGTATATAATCACAAGATATTCAGGGAAACAATCACAACAAAAGATATTCAGGGTATATAATCACAAGATATTCAGGGAAACAATCACAACAAAAGATATTCAGGGTATATAATCACATGATATTCAGGGAAACAATCACAACAAAAGATATTCAGGGTATATAATCACAAGATATTCAGGGAAACAATCACAACAAAAGATATTCAGGGGAAACAATCACAAGATATTCAGGTGCTTAATGGTGCTTAAAGCACCATTAAATCCAATATAAACTAATACAAAGTAACCAAAACAACAGAACACAATGATCAAAGCTTGAGGTAACATTAAATACACTTTACCTATAACATAAACAAGAACAAAAAAAAACGCTATTATGAAATAACGCACTAAAAACCCGAACTTAAATCCTGGAAAATTAAATACAAGAATTACTTAACATTAAACACCGAAATATAAGTAAACAAACAGGACAACCGTTAAAAAATGACGTGAGTGATAGGTGACAGAAAGATAAACAGATAAGATTTGACAGCAAAGTGACAGAAACGCCATCAAATTATGTTACCCTGAAAATAAAAACTGGAGACAAGAGAGAGCGGAATGCGTGTGAGAGTGCGTGTCTGGCTGTGATAAGAGAGTGTGCAGCAGGTCTGACGTTCAGCTGACTGCTAGGTAAATTGTCCACCAGGAGGCGTGATGGAATGTGATGTAGTGGAGGAGCCTGATGTGGTAGTGGAGTGTGATGTGAAGGAGTGTGATGTGAAGGAGTGTAATGTAGCGTGGGAGTATGATGTGATAGTGTGATGGTCTGTGTAGTGAGGAAGTGTGATGTGGCACTGATGGAGTGTGATGCTGTGTGATGTGAAGGAGTGTGTTGTGGTAGTGATGGTGATGTAGTGAGGGAGTGTGATGTGGCAGTGAGGGGGTGTGATGTTGCAGTGGAGTATAATGTGGTAATGGAGTGTGATATGGTAGTGATGGAGTGTGATGTGGTAATGGAGTGTGATATGGTAGTGGAGTGTGATATAGTGTGATGTGGTAATGGAGTGTGATATGGTAGTGATGGAGTGTGATGTAGTGCAATGTGAAGGAGTGTGATGTGGTAGTGGAGTGTGATGGTGTGTGTAGTGTGGGAGTGTGATGTAGGGAAGCAGTGTGATGTGGTAGTGGAGTGCGATGTGGCAGTGATGAAGTGTGATGTAGTAGTGATGAAGTGTGATGTGGTAGTGATGAAGTGTGATGTGGTAGTGATGAAGTGTGATGTGGTAGTGATGAAGTGTGATGGAGTGTGATGTGGTAGTGATGAAGTGTGATGTGGTAGTGATGAAGTGTGATGTGGTAGTGATGAAGTGTGATGGAGTGTGATGTGGTAGTGATGAAGTGTGATGGAGTGTGATGTGGTACTGATGGAATGTGATATGGTACTGATGGAGTGTTATGTGGTAGTGATGGAGTGTTATGTGGTAGTGATGGAGTGTTATGTGGTAGTGATGGAGTGTTATGTGGTAGTGATGGAGTGTTAAGTGGTAGTGATGGAGTGTTAAGTGGTAGTGATGGAGTGTTAAGTGGTAGTGATGGAGTGTTATGTGGTAGTGATGGAGTGTTAAGTGGTAGTGATGGAGTGTTAAGTGGTAGTGATGGAGTGTTAAGTGGTAGTGATGGAGTGTTAAGTCGTAGTGATGGAGTGTTAAGTCGTAGTGATGGAGTGTTAAGTGGTAGTGATGGAGTGTTAAGTGGTAGTGATGGAGTGTTATGTGGTAGTGATGGAGTGTTAAGTGGTAGTGATGGAGTGTTAAGTGGTAGTGATGGAGTGTTGTGGTAGTGAGGGAGTGTTATGTGGTAGTGATGGAGTGTTAAGTGGTAGTGATGGAGTGTTAAGTGGTAGTGATGGAGTGTTAAGTGGTAGTGATGGAGTGTTGTGGTAGTGAGGGAGTGTTATGTGGTAGTGATGGAGTGTTATGTGGTAGTGATGGAGTGTTGTGGTAGTGAGGGAGTGTTATGTGGTAGTGATGGAGTGTTATGTGGTAGTGATGGAGTGTTATGTGGTAGTGATGGAGTGTTATGTGGTAGTGATGGAGTGTTATGTGGTAGTGATGGAGTGTTGTGGTAGTGAGGGAGTGTTATGTGGTAGTGATGGAGTGTTATGTGGTAGTGATGGAGTGTTAAGTGGTAGTGATGGAGTGTTGTGGTAGTGAGGGAGTGTTATGTGGTAGTGAGGGAGTGTTATGTGGTAGTGATGGAGTGTTATGTGGTAGTGATGGAGTGTTAAGTGGTAGTGATGGAGTGTTATGTCGTAGTGATGGAGTGTTAAGTGGTAGTGATGGAGTGTTAAGTGGTAGTGATGGAGTGTTATGTGGTAGTGATGGAGTGTTAAGTGGTAGTGATGGAGTGTTAAGTGGTAGTGATGGAGTGTTATGTGGTAGTGATGGAGTGTTAAGTGGTAGTGATGGAGTGTTATGTCGTAGTGATGGAGTGTTAAGTGGTAGTGATGGAGTGTTAAGTGGTAGTGATGGAGTGTTAAGTGGTAGTGATGGAGTGTTATGTGGTAGTGATGGAGTGTTATGTGGTAGTGATGGAGTGTTAAGTGGTAGTGATGGAGTGTTATGTCGTAGTGATGGAGTGTTAAGTGGTAGTGATGGAGTGTTATGTCGTAGTGATGGAGTGTTAAGTGGTAGTGATGGAGTGTTAAGTGGTAGTGATGGAGTGTTAAGTGGTAGTGATGGAGTGTTATGTGGTAGTGATGGAGTGTTATGTGGTAGTGATGGAGTGTTAAGTGGTAGTGATGGAGTGTTAAGTGGTAGTGATGGAGTGTTAAGTGGTAGTGATGGAGTGTTAAGTGGTAGTGATGGAGTGTTGTGGTAGTGATGGAGTGTTATGTGGTAGTGATGGAGTGTTATGTGGTAGTGATGGAGTGTTAAGTGGTAGTGATGGAGTGTTAAGTGGTAGTGATGGAGTGTTAAGTGGTAGTGATGGAGTGTTATGTGGTAGTGATGGAGTGTTATGTGGTAGTGATGGAGTGTTAAGTGGTAGTGATGGAGTGTTAAGTGGTAGTGATGGAGTGTTAAGTGGTAGTGATGGAGTGTTAAGTGGTAGTGATGGAGTGTTAAGTGGTAGTGATGGAGTGTTATGTGGTAGTGATGGAGTGTTATGTGGTAGTGATGGAGTGTTATGTGGTAGTGATGGAGTGTTATGTGGTAGTGATGGAGTGTTAAGTGGTAGTGATGATGTAGCACGCGCGCACACACACACACATATACACACACACACAGACATACACAAACACACACAGACATACACACACACACACGCATATATATACACACACACACACCTACACACATACACACACACACACACACACACATACACACAGACATACACACACACACATACACACACATACACACACACACACACACACACATATATACACACACACACCTACACACATACACACACACATACACACACACACACACACACATACACACACACACACACACACACACACACAAGGTTAGTACACACACACACTGTGTGGACTTGCGGTTGCGTGCAGGTGAGTTGCACACCTTGACACTTGTCCGAGTTTTAAGTTCCGTGTGATGCATCTGGTGTTGAACTCTCAACTAGTTATTATTTCTTCATTGATTAACTTACACTTGGCATACGAGTTTCGTGACTTGGAATCAAGTTCTACTTCAATAATATTCCATATTATGGCTTTTGATTCTCAAGCTAACTGTAATTATATTTGTGCAAGATGTCGTTACTCAACAGAGACTTGCGCATGTTACACTTCTTATTTTAACATATCAATAAACCGGTGAATATAACTGAAATTTTCGATTTACAACAGGGAGATATTTACCTTCAACAAGCCCTGCTTTGAAGATTGAGACACTTATGCAGCATATGGGAATCTTTATTCAGGAAACGTTTCGCCACACAGTGGCTTCATCAGTCCAATACAAAGAGGAAGGCGTAAGGAGAGGAGGAGAATGAGGTAATCAGTCCCTCAACCTGGAGTCGATGTGTTCAGTCCATCAATCTTGTAGAATTATTACCTGATTACCTCATTCTCCTCCTCTCCTTACGCCTTCCTCTTTGTATTGGACTGATGAAGCCACTGTGTGGCGAAACGTTTCCTGAATAAAGATTCCCATATGCTGCATAAGTGTCTCAATCTTCAACTTGTCGGTTTTTCAAACCATTCATCACAAGCCCTGCTTTGTTCTGGAAGCAAAGACAATCTTGTCACACGCACACACACGATAAGACTCTTGGAGCAGGGGAGAGTGAACCTAGTAGCGACTAGGGAAGAGGCTGGGCAAGGAACTAAGACTCAACTCCTGCAACCACAAATAGACGAGTACAAATAGGTGAGTACACACACACACACACACCCACACACACATGAACATGGGGCACAATTTGAAGTTGAAAACTCAGATGAGTCACAGGGATGCTAGGAATTATTTCTTCAGAGTTATCAAGAAGTAGAGCAATCTGGAGAGTGATGTAGTGGAGGCAGGTACGACAAAGCTCTTGCAGTAACGAGAGAGGTGCCCTAATAGTAACCTGCGAAGAGGCGGGGCCAGGAGCTGCGAATCGACCCCTGCAACCACAAATAGGTGAATACACACACACACAATCTCTCTCCCCTAGGCACTCGACAGAATAAAAAAGGACACAACGGCAAGTTCATGGACAAAAATGCTCGTTCTGGTTCGTTATTAGCTGGCACTTTAATCTGTTTTTTTTTCACAGAGCTAGGAAATAACGAGGCTCCCAGGAGTGCCCATGGCGGCAGTAATGGTGCTCGAGATGCTCGCTTGTCTCAATTTGCAAGAGACAGAAATCTCATATTAGATCACAGAGATAGAATTTGTACTGTTTTGCAAAGGAATTCCAGTCATATATGCTTTCCTAAAAAGATACGCATACCAGCATACTAGGTATAATATACACAGTATAAATTATATATAAATAAATTTATATATATATATATATATATATATATATATATATATATATATATATATATATATATATATATATATATATATATATATGGGAAGAACCTTGAGTTTTCCCTGAAGCAAGCTTCTTTTCTCTGAGGATGAGAGTCCCCAGGACAGTTCCAGAGGCGGTACCTCCCTATATATATATATATATATATATATATATATATATATATATATATATATATATATATATATATATATATATATATATATAGAGCCAAACAACTCCGGGGAGAACTTTGAGTTTTCCCTGAAGTACGTTTATTCTCTTCTCAATTATGTGTTGGGTGACGAAGCTGTGAAATGAAGGGGGCCAGAGGCGTCGTATCAACTGACAGAGAAATAACTGTTTGCATCAAAGTAAAGGATCTCGGGTAGACTTCACACCGAAGATATTCCCAGAGGCACATATAGAGCAAGGCCTCAACAAAGGTTAGAAAACTTTGGAACAGCCTTCATGAACCTGAGTAAGGAAGCTTTCAGGATGTTGTACACCATAACACCAGCCATCTGAGGGCAATCCTAGAGTGTACCGTTTCAACCTGAAACTTAAATAAACATCAGCGGTTTGTTAGCATAGTGGTTCCAGAGCTGAATGACATGAGCTACAAGAAAAGGCAGGAGGAGCTAGACCTCGATACATTGTTAGATAAAAAATTTAGAGACATGATTCTTAAATAAAAGATATCAGAGGCATCTGCAGTGGACCATGATAGACTGAAGGGGAAGAGGAAAGAGAGACTAGAACAAAAAGACATTGAAAGTGCGAAGAAGGGAAATAGACTAAGAGATGATTTAGTGGAAGTTGACATCATATTTAACTTTAAAAGTATAAATGATAGATCTTTCTGGATTAAGAGCTTACTGCACGTCGTAAAGGTTTAGAGGTGGGCCTGTGAGCTGGAGCCCAACACGGCAAACACATCAAAGCGAGTACACTCCTCCAAGGCCGTGAGGCGGAAGCAACAAGAAACTTTCCATCGTCTCCAATTCTAAGAAAAACAGAGCACAGGAGACGAGAGAGAGAGAAAGTGTGTGGCTGTTTCCCTGAAGATTACTTGAAGATCTCAACAAATCTCTTCCAAACCCGAGGAGTGAAGCGGGATGAGGCAGGGGGCTCAGGGCTTGGCTCACACCCAGTGGCTGCTATTTTCGGCTCACAGCTCACGTCACGGGCCACCTCGCTTATCCCACATACTTTATTGCACCACAGAGTGGATATCGTGCTTACCTCCTCTGGACACCATTACTGTCTCGTCCTACACATGCCTGTAGCAGATGATTTAAAACAGCTGACTCACTGCTGAATGAGATGTAAAAGAAAGATGACATCGCAGAGTGAAGGCAAGCCTGCATATTGGCAAGGATTACGGGGGGTGAGAAGTCGGGGGGCTAACTTAATAACAAGACTGACTCGGGGTGTGTGAGAGACGGGAAGGAGGGAAATACACAGGGCGGGCTAAATTAAGAGGATGGCATCAACAGCCTCAGTAATGACAATTCAAGTACAGAGATAGAAGTCACATTTGATGTTAACCTGTAGAAAGACAACGACGAGTGACCTGGATACGAGAGCCACTATGTCATACTGACACCAGTAGGACTCGCCGATCTTTTCTTCAAAATAAGTACACAGAAATTATATATGAAAAACAGATAACAAAAGACTTACCGTATTTTCCGGCATATGAGGCGTACGAGCATGTGAGACATATCTGATGATGTTTCTAAGCAGGTGTAACGTAACGTTAGTTAACTGCTAAAGCGTAACACAAAGCCTGCCCTTGACCCTGACCTTCAGCACATAAGGCGAAGGCTGATTTTCCAGGACTTTTTGTGGGGAAAAAAGCACGACTTATATGCCAGAAAATACGGCATCGATCCGAATAAAGATCGTCTGCTCGTCAGGAAAAATAATCTGGCGGGGCGAAATAAAAAGCACTGATTTCTAAGTACACGTAAAAGTTGAGTAATCATTGGTCTTACTGGAGGCTTAACAACGCTAGCTAGACTGTAGACCGGGATGACTATACTACACAAAACCGACACCTTTACAGATCTATCTGTACAGATAAGTCATAGAGATAAACAGAAGACTCTCTCCGTACTCTTCACTCCCCCTTAACTCAACTGCAAGAAGAAAAAATATGAATAATATTCCAATAACACGATACCAAAGAACTCGCACGAAAATTAAACAGGGAAGGTGGAACATTGAATCTATCTTTGCTACATAAACACTACTATCAACTATCACACCTATCTCAACAATTTTATTACTATCATCGGTTAGCACCTTACTACTATCACTAGTCTGCACCTCACCTTTTTAGAATGACGAGACTTGCAAGGTGGAAGCAGAGAACCCAATATTCATCTCTCGTATTTTATGCATGAATAATTACTATGTTATCGGCATAACAAATAATTTCCCGAGCACACTGAGCTGGCGTAAATTATTATCGTGAAATTATTCCTGCCCATCAATAGACCGAAAAAAAACCTAACGCAGGAGAGGTCGAAGGCCACGGGTCAACGTCAATATCAGTTATCGCATAAATGAGTTCCTGTCTGACCTTTTGTGGTAATTATATTTTTTTTTCCTGCGAGCAAATCTCGGGTTACCTCAAATAGCTCTGGTGGGTGTGCATCTGTACTGGAATGTAATCAAGAGTGGGATCTGGCCCACAGAACCTTGCCTACCTGTAATCAAGAGTGGGATCTGGCCCACAGAACCTTGCCTACCTGTAATCAAGAGTGGAATCTCGCCCACAGAACCTTGCCTACCTGTAATCAAGAGTGGGATCTCGCCCACAGAACCTTGCCTACCTGTAATCAAGAGTGGGATCTGGCCCACAGAACCTTGCCTACCTGTAATCAAGAGTGGAATCTCGCCCACAGAACCTTGCCTACCTGTAATCAAGAGTGGGATCTCGCCCACAGAACCTCACCTGCCTGTAATGAAGAGTGGGATCTCGCCCACAAAAGCACAAATGCCTGTTATGAAGAGGGGAATCTCGCCCACAAAACCACACTTGCCTGTAATGATGAGTGGGATCTCGCCCACAGAACCTCACCTGTCTGTTATGCAGAGTGAGATCTCGCCCACAGACGTTAACCTACCCGTCAGAAACTGCGGGATCTCACTACAGAGGCTCACCTATTGTAATAAAGAGTAGGTTCTCGCCCACGGTTCACCTACCTATAATCAAGGCTGGCAGTACAGTACAGTATAGTATTATTTCCAGTTTTCGTACCTGTCAGAAATGCCGTCTCATAATTTCGTATCCTCATCTTTATTTTCAGTACAGTAGAACCCTTTTTAAAGAAATATATTTTCAAAATACATTATATTTCCTTTGGGTTTTGTAGACAGCTGAGCACTAGACAACATGACTTCTACTTAGACTTATTCTAACAGGAAGAGCACGAGCGACTTTTTTGCTATCGATAAAATTCTCTAAAAGAAATTAAGAAGTCAACCACATTTAAGCACATCACGTACATATACTCGCACACTCTCACACACACATTACACAGACACACACTCATGCGCGCACACACACACACACACACACTCATACGCACAAACACACTAACACACACAAACACACACACACACAAACACACACACACACACAAACACACACAAACGCACACATACACATTACTGTACAAACTGAGTTACGATATGCTTCCACCATTTAGTTGATAATTTCCTCACCCGTAATGAATATTCCTTTTGTTTGAATTAAACGAATTTATTTCTACGTCCTAATACAAAAAAGGTTAAAAAAAAAAACATGAAAATTATTGCGAGATATTTCCTTATTTCCTCTTTGCAAACCATTTAGTGTTAAGAAAATAAAGCAGTAACCTAGTGTGTTGGATAATTTTAATGAATCAGACCAAAAATTTGTATACATAAAGGAGAAAAAACATTATCCACTTTACCTATCAGACTACACTCCTTTTTTATGGTTAACACAATAACTAAAAAAACACAAGTGTCTTTAATTCTATTTTTAAATCATATTTCAAAATATAAATTAAAAAAAAAATTAAAAAATTTATAGATTAAAATAATTTTTTATCCGCAGTAATTACTGTAGTGAGGTGAAATACACATAACTGGCCAATGCGTTGCATCTGCGAAACATAATTGCATCAATAATAGGAAGTCTGGAGGTGAAGCCATCACGTCTCTACTGACATCCAAGATGTCCCGTGAACGCACACCACATACAGTATTATATAGCAAACAATCGCAAACAGGCGATCTTAACCCGCACTGCGCTACTCTGACAAAATTTCCCCTCACTCCTCCAGTTGCTGCCATGCAACACTGCATAGCTCCTAATGACGCATTGAGAAGTGTGAAAGTACTTGAGCTAAAGATTTCCACCCCCCGTGGCTTGTCTTGCACAGTATTATAGAGAGAGGTTTATATTTGGCCTTAGAGTAACGTACGCTGGGTCACCACATAGACAAGACCCGGGCCGGGACTATGCCGGCGAATAAACTGGAACTGGAGCAATGTAACAGGGTTAGTTCCTTCCCATCACTCATTACTTGTCCATCTCAACGGGTGGTAATGGTGATATCACCAACATTTCATCAGGTTCTGCCAGGTGTCACACTGCATGTCTTGTCCTGTCACCAAGATCTTAGGAATTTCACCAAATATTGAAATCTACTGGTAAATTTCAATATACGACCTAGGCTGGCGGTACGACACGGTATTTTTCCTGTTTTTCGTACCTGAAAAATACAGTACCGTACCTTAAGGAAAACAACGTACCGTAAATTCGTATCGTACCTTCAAGAAAATAACGTACCATAAATTCGTACCGTATTTAACAAAAAATTAACCGTACCGAACCGTTCTACCTTAATGTAGACAAGTATCTCGCCCACTCACCCATCATCCTCAACAAGCCAGACAAAAAGAAAAAGTTTCGGAACATGACCGATGGACGTGATAACGCAGTACCCGACATCTATATTTTACTATCCTTTCAAGAGGAAGGGTGCACCTTGATGCTGGTGAAGGGCTCTTGCTCAAACTGAAGCTGCCCTGACCTTCCCTTCCTTGGATCAAGCCTAATTACAACCTACTTACCACCAAGGCAGGATGGCCCGAAAAAAAAAGTTTCACCATCATTCACTCCATCACTGTCTTGACAGAGGTGCACTTCCACTACAGTTATAAAACTGCAACATTAACACCCCTCCTTCAGAGTGCAGGCACTGTACTTCCCATCTCCAGGACTCAAGTCCTGCCTGCCGGTTTCCCTGAATTCCTTCATAAATATTACCCTGCTCACTCTCCAACAACACGTCAAGTCCTAAAAACCATTTGTCTCCATTCGCTCCTAACACGATCACGCATGCATGCTGGAAGTCCAAGCCCCTCGCACACAAAACCTCCTTCACCCCCTCCCTCCAACCTTTCCTAGGTCGACCTCTACCCCACCTTCCCTCAACTATAGATTTATACACTCTCGATGAACAAGGAGGCTTTGGGAAGGGTAGGGGGTGTGTAGACCAAGTGTTTACAGTTAAACATATAGGCAAACAGTATTTACATAAGGGTCAGAGAGGTTTTTGTGACATTTATGGATTTGGAAAAGGCGTATGATAGGGTGGACAGGGGGTAATGTGGCAAATGTTGCAAATGTGTGGAATAGGAGGTAGGTTATTGAAAGCGCTGAAAAGTTTTTACGGGGATAGTGAGGCTCAGGTTAGAGTATGTAGGAGAAAGGGAGATTATTTCCCAGTAAAAGTAGGCCGTAGACAAGGATGCGTGATGTCACCGTGGTTGTTCAATATATTTATAGATGGGGTTGTATAAGAAGTGAATGCTAGGGTCTTGGCAAGAGGTGTGGAGTTAAAAGTGAAGAATCTAACACAAAGTGGGAGTTGTCACAGTTGCTATTTGCTAATGACACTGTGTTTTTGGGAGTTTTTGAAGAGAAGTTGCAGAGGTTGGTGGATGAGTTTGGTAGGGTATGTAAAAAAAGAAAATTAAAAGTGAATATAGGAAAGAGCAAGGTGATGAGAATAAAAAAAATAATAGGTAACGAAAGATTGGATATCAGATCAGAGGGAGAGAGTATGGAGGCGGTGAATACATTCAGATATTTAGGAATGGACGTATCAGCAGATGGGTCTATGAAAGATGAGGGAAATCAAAGAACTGACGAGGAAAAAAAGGTGAGTGGTGTACTGAGGAGTCTGTGAAGACAAAGAATTTTGCCCATGGAAGCAAACAGGGGAATGTATGAAAGTATAGTTACACCAACACTCTTATATGGGTGCGAAGCATGGGTGGTGAATGTTACGAAAAGGAGATGGCTGGAGAAAGTGAAGATGTCGTGTCTGAGGGCAATGTGTGGTGTGAATATATCGCAGAAAATTCGTAGTTTGGAAATTAGGAGGAGGTGCGGGATAACCAAAACTGTTATCCAGAGGGCTGAGGAGGGGGTGTTAAGGTGGATTGGACATGTAAAGAGGCTGAAACAAAATAGAATGACTTCGAGAATACACACACATACACACACACACACACACACATATATATATATATATATATATATATATATATATATATATATATATATATATATATATATATATATATATATATATATATGATGGGGTCCACCTCTGGTGTAAATTGTGGGACCCATAGCCTCGGAGAAGTGGATAAAAAGGCTTCAAGGAAAAATATTTGGATTTCTTCCTGAAGCCGTTTGAATATTCCACTTCCCCTACCACCCCATCTTTTCATATTTATT
This sequence comes from Cherax quadricarinatus, assembly GCF_038502225.1. NCBI lineage: Eukaryota > Metazoa > Arthropoda > Malacostraca > Decapoda > Parastacidae > Cherax > Cherax quadricarinatus. The sequence continues at coordinate 18,578,985 of NC_091309.1, forward strand.
TTTTTTTTACTAATAGGAATATTTTATTACATAATATGGTACAGAAGATTTAAGAGATACAATATTGATATAAAGGTGGCATATACGGTACATGTTGTTACGTGTGTATCACCGATTATAAGGCGAAAATCTCATCCAGCTCCTCAGAGCTGGGGCGTGTGCCCAAAATACAGCAGGCATTACCCCTTTGAACAGCCGCACTGAGCCGCTGGAACAGAAAACTAGCTGCCCTGGGATCCCTAGTTACCCTGATGAGTCTTTTTCCCAGCTCCTTAAGGAATTTAGATGCACTCTTTCCCCATGAGCCAAGGGTCTCTGAGCCTATGGGAACAAACATATGATGGGCAAGTTCTCCATATTTTCTAGACTTTTGGGACTCCCTGAAGCTGGCAGCTGCCCCTCCTTCCTCCCTGGTGTATTGGAGATAGGTATCAGCCAAGGTAGATGCACATGTATAGTCCCACACCACCTGCTTCCCATCTGTCCAGGCTTGAAGGGTGATACCATCTGGACGCTTCTGGCTGCCATCAGATCTGCATAGTTGGGGTGGCTCCCTTACTGCTGGGCATCCAGCTGTTGTGAGGCTCCTCTTGATAATGTTATTAACCTCCTCATGTCTTGCAATCTTTCCCTCGGATTTACGGCACACAAGACCATGGTACCCGAATCGGTCTGCTGCTTCACTGCCACAAATACACCTGTGTTCGGCGAGAATAGGGGCGGCAAGTCGAAGGGCAACACCGATGCGGATGGTCTGTGGGTCGAGACGTGTGCCAAGGCTGGAGTTGGGAACAGCCAACAGAAAGTCCCCAGCATATATATATATGTCGTGCCGAATAGGCAGAACTTGCGATCTTGGCTTAAATAGCAACGCTCATCTTGCCATATAGGACAAGTGAAAATTTGTGTATGCAATAATTTCGACAAAATCATTCTGAACCTAATGAAAAAAATATATTTCACTGTTTGTTTAGTGTTAAATTACTGTAAAAAAATCTAAAATATATTTAGTTGGGTTAGGTTAAAATAAATTGTATTTGTTACAATAAGGTTAGGTAAGTTTTCTAAGATTCTTTTGGTGCAAATTTAATTTTTTTTACATTAACATTAATGAAAAAAATGTATCTTTAAACGTATAAAGGAAAATTTCAGAAGGGACTTAATTTTAAACGAGTTCTTGCTAATTGACCAGTTTTACATATTCGGCACGACATATATATATATATATATATATATATATATATATATATATATATATATATACAGTGGGTGTGAGCACTAGTGTAACAAAGTGTAAAGTATACTGATCAGTTTGAGAGAAAATCCCACAGCAGAAAAGGTAAAATAGGAATGGTTGTCTATATTCCGACCTCCTGCCGAGGTCTTCTTTAGCAAAATATAGAGCAATGAGAACGCACAAATATTTACACTTCTCAGCTACCAGTATAAATACCTGTGCTCTCTCCTCATTGCTGTATATTCAGCTGAAAAGGAACTTAGATGGATGACGAAATATACAGACCGCCATTCTTCTTCGTTTCTGTTTTTGTTTGCACGTCAGAAACATGCAGTCCACCCATCCATTTTACCCCCCCCCCTTCTCCCTCTCTCTCTTATCTTTATCTGGGTAACGGCTGTGGAACTCTAGACAGGATATTCCGTTCATTAATTCTTGCGCGTCAGTTTTAAAAGATTACGTTTGGCTTGGATGCCATATCTCTCTCTCTCTCTCTCTCTCTCTCTCTCTTCAACTCCTTTAGTTTAAGTTAAAGTAGGCATAATCGATAAATAGTTTAAACACACAGCAAAAGAACTTTACTGGTACGACGATTCATCTACACGAGGCTTCGTCAAGTGCTTTGATAACGCCTCGTGCAACTGAAACGTGGTAATACAAGTTTCCTTTTCCTATGTGTCGTTGTAACTAGCCTGTAAAACTGTTTAGAAACGTGCCTCACACTTGTTTTTACTAATTAAAATCCTTTCATCATTAGCAACGCCAACAGCCTGGTAGATCAGGTCTTCTACCGGAAAGCTTGGTCTGGGACCGAGCCGCGGGGGATATTAACCCCCGGAACACACTCCAAGTAAAGAATTAGACACATGCGCAACATCTGGGTATCTTCATCCAGTGGCTTTATCAATGCAAACCCAAGGACACACCTGGAAGACTATATACAAAAGATGGGGTAATCAGTCCCTCAGCCTAGGAGTTTGTGAACAACACAGTAGTCGAGCATCTTCACCAACTGGCTGATCAGGTCCTGATCCACCGGAAGGCCTGGTTAAGGACTGGGCCACGGGAGTGTTGACCCCTAGAATGACCTCCAGGTAGGTAGGGAGGCAGCTCATTCCCCTGCTAAGAAGAGGCGGGGAAAGGTAGGGAGAGGTGCTGGAGCTAGCACCCCCCCCCCCTCCTTCTCAGGATAAACCCTGATTACCTTTCATTCTCAGGCGCTCTTCTACCGCTACGTGTTTACAACTCTCCAGTAACAATAATACCTAGATATAATTCGGTAGCTTCGCGATCAGAGGAAAGTATCCCCGTATTCAATAACCCCAGTGTGTGTGAGTGTACCTGCATGTAGCTGGCGAAACGTCTTCCAATAACTCGCTACTGGAATAGTGCAGAGTGCGGCACAAGTTGATAATGCAGTTAAATACTGGTGTTGAAGATCTGAAGGGAATCTGAAGAAGTATTCACGAGTCATCACACGGAAACTAATACATAAATTTCTGCAATGAAAATGGTAAATTATGACACATACACACCGCCCAAATCTAATTCAACCCTCTTAGAGAAACCACAGAGACCAATATCCTAAAATACACAAGCAAATTAAGTTAGAAGCCGCTCAGAAGTTGCAGTATTAAGTTACCGTCATGGAAAGGATGCAACACTCAGAAATTATTGCATGAAAAGCAGTATTCATTTTTTTTTTCACTTAAAATAATCAAATTAGGATGTACACAGTCCAAAATTTTCTCTTAAACAAGATTCACCAAGTTTTAAGTCAATACTTAAGCTTTATTTAAGCTTATTCTACACAACGTACAAATATTTATTATAACCATAATTAAGCCCTAAACCCACAAGGGAAGATGGCTAATGTAATCGGAAGATGGATAATGTAATTCCTATTTTTAAAGCAGGGGACGACTCGTTACCGTCAAATTACCGCCCAATAAGCCTGACCTCAGTTGTGGGCAAATTACTAGAGTCAATTATATAAGAAGCCATCTCGATAGGCATAATTTGATTAATGATACTCAACATGGTTTCACCAGGGGCCGTTTCTGCCTAACTAGTTTATTAACGATGAAAATAAATGGTTAGGTTACCTAACAATTTGTCGGTATTTTATACCATTTTAATGTTCAAAATAAATGGTATAAAATACCGACACAATGGAAACAAACACATATGCAGTTTAATGTGATCCTTTATTGACAACGTTTCGCCCACACAGTGGGCTTTTGAGGCCGTTGATCAGGATAAAGAATTCGATATTGTTTATTTGGATTTTGGTAAGGCTTTTGATAGAGTACCACATCAGAGACTGCTGAAGCAAGTGGCTGCTCATGGCATTGGGGGAAACCCCTCAAGGAAGGTTCCTTGATGTTGGTGAGGGGCTCTTGATTTAGGGAATTGGATCTGTGCTCCAGTTCCCCGAATTAAGCCTGAATGCCTTCCACATCCCCCCCCCAGGCGCTGTATAATCCTCCGGGTTTAGCGCTTCCCCCTTGATTATAATAATAATAATTGGGGGAAAAATGCTGTCATGGATCGAGTCATGGCTCACTAATAGGAAGCAGAGAGTGTGCATAAATGGGGTTAAATCTGAGTGGGGATCTGTAACAAGTGGCGTTCCACAGGGACCATTCTTGGGTCCCTTGTTGTTTATAATATATATCAATGACCTTGATGAGGGAATTACTAGTGATATGAGCAAATTCGCCGATGACACAAAGATAAGTAGGATAATTGATTCAAACTTAGATGTCATGGAACTTCAGGAGGATTTAGAGAAACTCAGTTCGTGGTCAGAAAAGTGGCAGATGCAGTTCAATGTAGATAAATGCAAGGTTCTGAAGCTCGGGAGTGTCCACAACCCTAGTACTTATCAGTTAAACAGCGTAGAACTTAGCCATACAGATTGCGAAAAGGATTTAGGGGCCATGGTAAGCAGCAACCTTAAGCCAAGACAGCAGTGCCTAAGCGTACGTAACAAAGCAACAGATTACTGGGATTTATATCCAGAAGTGTAAGCAACAGAAGTCCAGCGGTTATTTTACAGCTTTATACGTCATTAGTAAGGCCTCACCTAGATTACGCAGCTCAATTGTGGTCTCCATATTACAGAATGGATATAAATTCTCTAGAAAATATCCAGCGTAGAATGACCAAATTAATACATAGCATTAGAAATCTTCCATACGAAGAACGATTGAAGACTCTTAAACTACATTCACTTGTAAGACGAAGAATGAGGGGAGACATGATCGAAGTGTATAAGTGGAAGATGGGTATTAATAAATAGGGGATATAAATAAGGTTTTGAGGATATCACTTCAAGAAAGAACCCGCAATAATGGATTCAAATTAGATAAGTTTAGATTTCGAAAGGATATAGGAAAGTATTGGTTTGGAAATAGGGTAGTTGATGAGTGGAACAGTCTGCCTAGTAGGGTTATTGAAGCTAATACGTTGGGTAGTTTCAAATTTCGGTTAGATAAATACACGAGTGAGAGGGGTTGGATTTGAGTGAGACTTGCATAAAGAGTAAATAGAATCATCAAAACTTATTTCCTGGGTAGCATTGTAAATTGGGTTGGGCAAATATTTTGTTTGTGGGAAGGATTGTTAAGGACCTGCCTAGTATGGGCCAACAGGCCTGATGCAGTGTTCCTCCTTTCTTATGTTCTTAAGATAATCAAATTAGGATGTACACAGTCCAAAATTTTCTCTTAAACAAGATTCACCAGGTTTTAGGTCAATACTTAAGCTTTATTTAAGCTTATTCTACACAACATACAAATATTTATTATAACCATAATTAAGCCCTAAACCCACAAGGGTCATACAAATATTTAACAATGGTCTTGTGGACACACAGATATAGTATTGGCAAGCCGTTTCGGTCCTACTTGGACCATTCACAAATCATAGTGCGACTTGTGGGAAACGGCCGATGTGTCAATAAAAATACATGATGGACTGAACACATCGACTCAAGGTTGAGGGACTGATTACCTCATTCTCCTCCTGTTCTTCAAGTTTCTCCTACGTATGGACTGATGAAGCCACTGTGTGGCGAAACGTTTCCTCAATAAAGATACCCAAGAGTTGCACATGTGTCTAATTTATCAAAAATACATTATGTTGATTTAGCCCAGAATAACCAAATAAAGTCATACACTGATTATTTCTGATCAGAAGAAACATTCTTCCATAATTTCACAAAAATCAATTAGATTGATAGAACTGGCACGTCATAACTAGCAATATGCAACATCAAGCGATTGCATCCTTTGAGGTAAACACGTTATCACTGAAAGTTTAAAGCTGACCAGAAGACACATTTTCCAGTTAAACGGAGATATTAAAAAATAAATTAATACTTGCGAATTAAACTCTTTAATACCCGGGTATTAAATTTTTATTAGATGGATATTTAATACAAGTGTATTAAATTTTTATTGCCCAAATATTCTATACCCGTGTACTAAATTACCCGAATATTTAATACCCGGGTATTAAATTTTTATTACCCGAATATTTAATACCCGGGTATTAATTTATTACCTGAATATTTAATACCCGGGTATTAATACTTTTCTGTTTGAAGATGTAATACTTTCAAAATTCTCTACTATCCTAGGATTTTTTAAGATAATCCAATATCATAAAAACAATCCAAGGCTTCCAAGTTGTCAAAAATCATTTACTGCACTAACAAACTTGCTCACATACAAACTGATATAAATGGTTGCTATCCTAGCCGACAGATGCATCAGCCATGAAATACTGAAGGGGCACGCGCGCGCGCACACACACACACACACATACACACACACACACACACACACACATACACACACACACACACACACACACACACACACATACACACACACACACACACACACACACACACACACACACACACACACACACACACACACACGGCTTCCAAGCCCAACGACAATATGAAAACGACATAGCAGCGAAAGCCAAATCTGACCCGAAGCTGTTATACAGCCACATCAGGAGGAAAACAACAGTCAAGGACCAGACAATCAGGCTAAGGAAGGAAGGAAGAGAGACAACAAGAAATGACCGTGAAGTATGTGAGGAACTCAACAAGAGATTCAAAGAAGTGTTCACAGAGGAGACAGAAGGGGCTCCAGAAAGACGGAGAGGTGGGGTACACCACCAAGTGCTGGACACAGTACACACAACCGAGGAAGAAGTGAATAGGCTTCTGAGTGAGCTAGATACCTCAAAGGCAATGGGGCCAGATAACATCTCTCCATGGGTCCTGAGAGAGGGAGCAGAGGCGCTATGTGTACCCTTAACAACAATATTCAATACATCTATCGAAACAGGGAGATTGCCTGAGGCATGGAAGACAGCAAATGTAGTCCCAATCTTTAAAAAAGGAGACAGACATGAAGCACTAAACTACAGACCAGTGTCACTGACATGTATAGTATGCAAAATCATGGAGAAGATTATCAGAAGAAGATTGGTGGAACATCTAGAAAGGAATGATCTCATCAACAGCATCTAACATGGTTTCAGGGACGGGAAATCCTGTGTCACAAACCTACTGGAGTTCTATGACAAGATGACAGCAGTAAGACAAGAGAGAGAGGGGTGGGTGGATTGCATTTTCTTGGACTGCAAGAAGGCGTTTGACACAGTACCACACAAGAGATTAGTGCAAAAACTGGAGGACCAAGCAGGGATAACAGGGAAGGCACTACAATGGATCAGGGAATATTTGTCAGGAAGACAGCAGCGAGTAATGGTACGTGGCGAGGTGTCAGAGTGGGCACCTGTGACCAGCGGGGTCCCACAGGGGTCAGTCCTAGGACCAGTGCTGTTTCTGGTATTTGTGAACGACATGACAGAAGGAATAGACTCTGAGGTGTCCCTAGTTTGCAGATGACGTGAAGTTGATGAGAAGAATTCATTCGATCGAAGACCAGGCAGAACTACAAAGGGATCTGGACAGGCTGCAGACCTGGTCCAGCAATTGGCTCCTGGAGTTCAATCCCACCAAGTGCAAAGTCATGAAGATTGGGGAAGGGCAAAGAAGACCGAAGACGGAGTACAGTCTAGGGGGCCAGAGACTACAAACCTCACTCAAGGAAAAAGATCTTGGGGTGAGTATAACACCAGGCACATCTCCTGAAGCGCACATCAACCAAATAACTGCTGCAGCATATGGGCGCCTGGCAAACCTCAGAACAGCATTCCGACATCTTAATAAGGAGTCGTTCAGGACCCTGTACACCGTGTACGTTAGGCCCATATTGGAGTATGCGGCACCAGTTTGGAACCCACACCTAGCCAAGCATGTAAAGAAACTAGAGAAAGTGCAAAGGTTTGCCACAAGACTAGTCCCAGAGCTAAGAGGTATGTCCTACGAGGAGAGGTTAAGGGAAATCAACCTGACGACACTGGAGGACAGGAGAGATAGGGGGGACATGATAACGACTTACAAAATACTGAGAGGAATTGACAAGGTGGACAAAGACAGGGTGACACAGTTGGAAGCTGAAGACACAGATGAATCACAGGGATGTTAGGAAGTATTTCTTCAGCCACAGAGTAGTCAGGAAGTGGAATAGTTTGGGAAGGGATGTAGTGAAGGCAGGATCCATACATAGCTTTAAGCAGAGGTACGATAAAGCTCATGGTTCAGGGAGAGTGACCTAGTGGCGACCAGTGAAGAGGCGGGGCCAGGAGCTTGGACTCGACCCCTGCAACCTCAACTAGGTGAGTACACACACACACACAAACACACACACACACACACACACACACACACACACACACACACACACACACAAACACACACACACACAAACACACACACACACACATTGTTCATGAACAAGAATAAAAATTTCATACACTTTTTCCATATAAAATGGATAAAATCTGCACCTATCCACTTGAGTTTCACTCTCCGCCCTAGTCGAATTAAGAGACCCATTTTTTTGAGCGTTTGAAGCTGCGCCTCCGAGGGTTTTGAAAGTTATCTGAGCCATTCCAGGACTACAAAATACAAACAATTTCTTTTCTGCAGTATACAGGTAATATAATTTACACGTAATACAATACTGTCTGGCACAAAAATAACCTTGTTCATGGGCCACCTGCGCATTCCACCTGTTCCTGGAATCTGGTCCTCGTTAACGTAAACAAGCGTTGAAAATTTTAATCCGATCGGGTGAGGTGTTTTCGAGGTATGGGAGAAATTAAAGTAGGAAGAAAAAAATTAAGGTAACCATTTAAAGGCCCCAGCAATAATGACCATAATGAGTACTGAGATAACAGCTATATTTATACTAATGAGCATTAAAGAAAACTGCAATAATAATACTAAAGAGTATTAAAACAACACACTGATCAACAAAAAATTCATTGCCAAAGATATTTGAAGGTATTTAGGGTATTTTGAGGTTACTGAATTCGAAAATGTCAGTAGGTTTTCAAAGTGTGTCTAGTTTGTGAGATATAGCATACTTACCCTCAATTAACAGGGAACTTAGCCATAACGCTTGTATATGTATGTTTTCATGAAGATTGAAATTTTACTTTTAAATGATTAATATTTAACGAAAGGAGTTGTATCAACAACGACCACGTGACAATATTGTAACCTTTATTTTGTTATTTTTTTCCAAATAAACATGAGTTCTTCACGAAGAGTCTGCTTAAACAATCCAAATGAATTTTGCTACATTTGTGGAAAATACTCTGCAAAAAAAAAAAAAATAGAAAAAAAAAACACCATAGATTTTATAAAACAAGCTTATCTTCCTTATTATGGAGTGACACTTGGAGAAAAAGACAAGTCTTGGGCTCCCCACATGGTTTGCAAAACGTGTAGAATGCTTTCCACAGTGGAAAAATAGGCAAAGGAAAAGTTTAAACTTCGATGTGTCTATAGTGTGGAGAGAGCCGAAAAACCACAACAACGATTGTCATTTCAGTACGGTGAATGTGAAAGGTCTCACTCGATACAAGAAAGTCAAGTGGGAATATTCTGATCTGGAGTCAGCACGGAGACCTGTGCCACACAGCGAAGATGTTCCCATACCAGTGTTTACAACACTGCCTGACCTTCCGTTGTTGAAGAAACTCAGGGTTTAGCATGTAACACAGGTGATAGCAGTGGAAGTGAATATGAAGTAAGCATTTCAGCACTCCAGCAGTTCTCTCACGAAGAGCTCAATGATCTGATACGTGACCTCAGTCTGTCAAAGCAATCATCCGAACTTTTATCATCCAGACTAAAAGAACTGTCTACAACAATAAGTTAAAATAACAGCTTATCGGACAAGAGAGTTTGAACTCCTTCCTTCAGCCAAGATGAAGAACTTGTATACTGCAATAACATCCCTGGACTTTTCCGAATGGGACTTAAATATCGACCAGGAGATTGGCAGCTGTTTTAGACAGCTCCATTAGAAGCTTGAAATGTCTTATTGCACAGTGGTAACCAATGTGCATCTTAAAACAAAACTTAAATACGAAAATATCAAAATGGTCTTGCAGAAGCTTTACTATCATGAGCACAAGATGATTATTTGTGTTGATCTGAAGATGTTAAACTTCTTGCTTGAGCAACAGAGTGGATATACAGAGTACCCTTGTTTCATCTGTTTGTGGGACAGTAGGGCGAAGGCATATCACTGGAAAAAAGTGACACGTCCTTCAAGAGAAAACATGACTATAGGAGTAGCAAACATCGTTAATGAGTCATTGGTTGAGAGGGATAACATTATTCTGCCACCACTCCACGTTAAGTTAGGGCTAATGAAGCAATTTGTTAAGGCTTTGGACAAAGACGGCAATTGCTTCAAATACATTTGTAGATCGTTCCCTAAACTAAGTAAGGAGAAACTTATCAAGGATTCTAATCTCACAAAATGTATGAATGGTTTCTGCATAGTGCAGTTACGTGTCGGTTGTCAAGAACTTCGGTAATCACAAAGCAGACAGTTATGAAGAATTAGTGCAAAACATGCTGACAACCTTTAAGAATTTAGGTACTAATATGAGCATAAAGGTACACTTTCTCCAAAACCACCTAGACAGATTTCTACATAATCTAGGTGAGGCCCGTGAGGAACAAGGTGAAAGGTTACATGAAGAAATAAAGGTGATGGAGGAAAGGTATCAAGGCAGACGGGAAACACACATGATGGCAGACTATTGCTGGAGCCTCCAACGGGACTGTGTTGATGACCAACATAGAAGAAAATCGTACGTCTTCATATGCAGTAATTAGTGCTTGATGAATTACCTTGCAATGTTATTATACTGAATGAAGTGCTAGTATGTATTAAATAATTTGATTTTTGCATGATCTAAAAAATAATTTCAATGAGATTTGTAAGTTAGCTCAGCCTGATCAATACACTGTTTTAATGTTTTCAATGGGATACCAAATTTACCAAAAACTAGAGCCAATCAAGCAAAACCGATGACACATTCGGAATCAGCACCACAAACTTACCTTAAAATCGACGTGATATCATTGGCAAGAAAATGAGTAATGAGTATTGACCATAATCCTAAGGAATATTCAAGACAACAACAATAACAATCCTAAGGTTTATTCAAAACAACAATAGTTATCCGAACGGGAGGATAATTAACAGATCCATCACAATAACGAGGGTTGTTATTGGTCATCCACTATAATGACTGGCCTCATTCTCCAAGCTGGCTTAACTGATTGTCATCAACAGGAAGCCGAGATCGGTGTTAATTATGTACGATAAGTTACGACACCTTAAGGTGGCCCTCACATGTAAAAGTATAAACTTGCTCATTCGTAACTGTGCTTTCTAATCCACGAGATTAGGGAGGGAGGGAGGGATGTAGGCAAGAGATGGAAACGAGACAGAGAGAGAGAGTCTGAAGTCTTACCGTGCAAGACACGACCACAACACTTCAAATGTATTTCCTGAGACAGTGCGATATAACCAGGTGACCAAAACAAGAAATCAACATTACGAAGAGACCAAAACATCGATAAAGAAACTACAACCAGGAAAGTGAACCCTCAACAAAGCAGCTTAGCAACACTTCTGACGTCCCAATCAAGTCCTCAACTGCAGTTTCTACTATAGATAAAATCCTCATCCTAGCAAACCTCAACATGGCACAACTGTGGATGCAGACCCCCTCCAGTTGATTTAATGCAAGTGAAGAGCTCTTGATCCAAGAAAACTGAGCTACCATCAGATCAAACTTGATTACCTCTGATTGGGCATCTATTGTTGAAACGTTTCACCTACACCAGGGGGTCTCCAATCTGCGGCCCGAGGGCTGCAGTGGCCCTTCTAGGAAATGGATGTGGCCCTCACATGAAATTACGAACTCACTTTCATGTAGGTTTCACACTGCACAGATGTTATCCATAAAAATTAGAAAATTTACAAAATGCTTTTCAAATTGGCCCTTTCATACTGTACAGATGTTGCACACGTGTCTAATTCTTCATCTTATCGGTACTGTATACCATTTATGTACAACCTGTCAGACACCAACATTATAGAACCTTGGTACAGAGGACATCTACACAACTCTTCTTGCCCATTCCTTAGGTATATAAGAGCTTCAGTTCAAGACTACGGTGCTCTTTCATAAGACCATAAGAATATAAGAAAGAAGGAACACTGCAACAGGCCTACTGACTCATGCGAAGCAGGTCCATCTCAACCCCCAGGCTTAGACCAATGACCGACCTAGTCAGGTCACTTCCACGTAGGAAGGAGCACGGCATCAGACCTAGTAGCAGAAGCTAGTTAGGTCCAACTCACACCCACCCACATCCACTCATGTATTTATGTAGCCTATTTTTAAAACCATACAATGTTTTCACTTCTATGACGGTACCCGGGAGTTTGTTCCACTCATCCATAACTCTATTACCAAACCAGTGCTTTCCTATATCCTTTCTGAATCTGAATTTTTCCAACTTGAAACCATTGCTGCGAGGCCTGTCTTGGCTGGATATTTTCAGCACGCTATTTACATTCACACTAAAAGCTTGGGAACTACTGACTACACAGTAGGCTTCTTCAGTCAAATACAGGTTAGAATACATATGAAAACTAGCAGTAGTAGTCGCGAGGTAATGATGTGATCAGTCCATCAACCTTGAAAATACCCAACTGTTGCACATGTGACTTACTCGTCTACCTGTTGGCATTATATATCATTATCATAATTATAACGTGAACCAAAAAAATAGACGTTACATAAAAGCTCGGCCACACGCAGACTATCATGCGGTAATTTGGCAATCAATTCTGCGGTTGTGACATGCAGTGATGACACAATTCTGCGGTTGTGACATGCAGTGATGACAATTCTGCGGTTGTGACATGCAGTGATGACACAATTCTGCGGTTGTGACATGCAGTGATGACACACAATTCTGCGGTTGTGACATGCAGTGATGACACAATTCTGCGGTTGTGACATGCAGTGATGACACAATTCTGCGGTTGTGACATGCAGTGATGACACACAATTCTGCGGTTGTGACATGCAGTGATGACACACAATTCTGCGGTTGTGACACTCTCCCTGGATACTCCCGCAGTGATGGAATACAATTCAGCGGTTGACACTCTCCCTGGATACTTACACTGTGATGGCACACAATTCAGTGGTTGTGTACTCGGTGATGGCACACAATTCAGTTGTTGTGACACTCACCTGGATACTTACGCAGTAATGGCACAATTCAGTGGTTGTGGCACTCACCTGGAAAAAAAACGAAAACATGGTTACAAGGGCCTGGAAAGCTCTACTTCCTTGGATTAAGAGCCAATCATCCAATAGCATCAAGGCAACCAACCCCTTGAAGTGGCACCTCTACGGGAAAATATTTTACCGTATTTTCCGGCATATAAGGCGCGCTTTTTCCCAACAGTCCTGGAAAATCAGCCTGCGCCTTATATACTCAAGGTCAGGGTCAAGGGTAGGCTTTGGGTTACGTTTTAGCAGTTTACTAACGTTACATTAGAACTGCTTAGAACCATCGTCTTATATGTCCGATATACTTGTGCGCCTTATGTACCGGAAAATACGGTATATCGCTTTACAAAGACCTAAAGAGAGGATGGTTAGGATACGGGGACAGGAAGAGAGGCAATCAGGCTTGATCAAGTGGAAAGGTAGTTCCAGTCTCCTTGATCAGTCCCACTACTACTGTCGAGTCTGCTATTGATGGTTTTGTTACTAGCGTTGCCATTCTACTGTTGCTGATCATTCTAATATTGTTGGTGCTAATACAGTGGTCATTCTATTAATAGGGATGGTCATTCTACTATTGTTCGTGATCATTCTGATATTACTGATCATTCAACTACTAATACGGATCATTATATAGTTTACCTGGAGAGGGTTTCGGGGGACAACGACCCCGCGGCTCGGTCTGAGACCAGGTCGCAGGTTGATCATTCTAACCATTCGACTAATAATACTGATCTTACTTTAAATGCTATTGATGATCATTCTACTAATATTCTTCTCGATAATTTTAATAATGAACATTTACCTAGTAATACTGATAATTCTGTAAATATTGGTGTTAATCATTCTAATATTGTTCATCATTCAACTACCAATACTGAAAATTATTCTAGTAATATTACTGATCATTCTAATACTGATCACCCTGCTCCTGTTGACCATTCTACTACCGTTGCTGATCATTCTACTACTGTTTCTGATCATTCTACTACTGTTGATCCTACTCCTGTTGCTGATCATTCTACTCCTGTTGCTGATCATTCTATTCCTGTTACTGATCATTCTACTCCTGTTAATGATCATTCTATTCCTGTTCCTTATCATTCTACTCCTGTTGCTCACTCTACTCCTGTTTCTGATCATTCTACTCCTGTTACTGATCATTCTACTCCTGTTACTGATCATTCTATTCTTGTTGTTTATCATTCTACTCCTGTTGCTCACTCTACTCCTGTTTCTGATCATTCTATTCCTGTTATCATTCTACTCCTGTTGCCATAGTAACTCGCAAGGACTCCACCTCACCAGACAGACATTTCAAACCCATCAACTATAATTCCCCCCAATAACCCTAGATGCCTCAATTGTCAATATTATTCGCTGTATATGATGCAAAATTAAATAAATGTCGACAAAAACAGAGAGAGAAGGTATCGGTAATATATCTTTAACCTTCATTACACCGCATTTCACATTTTATTTACAATTCTATTCAATTAATTTCATCAAAGGGAACTCGTTAATATGGTGAATAAGTGTGTGTGTTTTTTTTTGTATTTACTACCACAAGATCCGAGTATATTGCAATATTTTTTAAACCAAAATATTCTGCACTGGTCTATGTATTTATGTTATGTCACAGGTGACGGGGGTTCGTGCATATGCGTGCATATGCGTGCGTACGCGCGCGCGCGCGCGTGTGTGTGTGTGTGTGTGTGTGTTTGTGTGTGTGTGTGTGTGTGTGTGTGTGTGTGTGTGTGCGTGCGTGTGCGTGTGTGTGTGTGTGTGTGTGTGTGTGTGTTTAAACTTCCACCTCTGGAGTAGTAAAGTGTACGTTACACTTACACAGCACACGTGTGCCATACGGTAGTAATGAATCATGCTGAACAGCTGTGCATTGCACCTATTGCACCTGTATCCAATTTCATGTTGTCAGTGATGCCCCAAGGAGTGGAGGGCAGGGAGAGAACCTTTCGCTTTACTATCCTACCCTCGATATAGAAAAAAAAATTAATAGCTAGGCACTAGCATAGCTTTCTAAGCAGATAACATGTCTTATACTTTATTTCGCAGTTATCTGCATTTTACGATTACAACCATTTCTAGAGGTAACTTGTAACTAGCTTTTTATTACTAGTATATACCGTACGAAAAATATACAGTAAGCCGACATGTAGAGAGAGAGAGAGAGAGAGGTAGGTAAAACAAACCTCTATAAATGCAATGAATTCGCCTGAGCGAAACGTTATTTTTAAGAGGCTTACTCTGTTAATTGTTTTTAACCGAAAATATTTTTAGCGAATACTGAAGTTTCCTTAATATACTACAAGCGGGTTATCTACAATGTATTGCTTAAAGACGTGAGTCCTTCAAGAACAAAGGGGCACAATACCGTGACTGGAACAATACACAAAAAACCTTCACATTGGAGAGAGAGGAGCTTACCACGACGTTTCGGTCCGACTTGGACCATTTACAGTCACACTGACGTGAGTCGTTTAAAAAGAATGAAATTGATCACCACATAACTCGTTAAAAAAATTTAAGCTATCGATACAATTAAAAAAAAAAGTTACTTAACTGAAAAAAAAATCATTACAATATCAAAACACTTAAAAAATCAGTACTATCACTAATTTGTTTTTAAATTCAGTCACTACAACACTTAATAAATCCAGATTATCACACTAGAAAATTCAAACTACCACAACACACTTTAAAAACATCTGATCACCACAACTCTTCAAAAATTCAAATTATTCTACCAGCACAACTCTTCGAAAGTTCAAATTGTCACTCAAAACACATCAAAAATTCAAATTTCCCAACAACACTTTCAATATTTCAAACTAGCAGCCTCAGGGCCAAACACTTCGTACATACAAAACAAATGAGACGCTGAGGAAGCCAACAAAATCCAGGTTCAGTATTTCTGGTGTAAAACTTTCTCGCGGCAGTGCGAGGCTATACACCGCAGTCACTGCTGATACTGTTTTTTAAAAGGGTTACTGTTGCTGCAGTTCTTGCTGTTCTAGTGGTGCTTTAATATTGATTCTTAATATCACTCGCTATGCGTCTGTTGCTGTTGGTGCTCCTTTCTTTGTTCCTGTAACTACTACTGTTGTTTATGCTGCTGTTATAGGTCCTGCAATCATTGATGCTACTACTACTACTGCTTCTGTTGTTATCGACTGTCCTTTAGTTGTTGTTCCTATTGTTCGTGCTGCTGTTCACACTACTGCTGCTGCTATTGCTACTGTTGTTCATGGTGGTGTATGCTGCTGCTTCTGCAGCTGTTGCTGTTACTGCTCTTGCTTTTATTATTACCACTTCATGTGTAGTCATCATTCTTCTTGTTGATATTGTTGCTACAGTTCCTACTGCTGCTACTATTGCTCTTGTTGCTGCTACCGCTACCTGGTAGTGGTGGTAACGGCAGTGGAGGTGGTGGTGATGGCAACGGCAGTAGAGGCGGTGGTGGTGGTAACGGCGATTTAGGTGGTAGTGGTGGTAACGGTAGCGGTGGTAGTAACGGTGGTGGTGGTGATGGCAGTGGTTGGTGGCGGTTGATAACGGTGGCGCAGGCTTGGGCGTCGATAGCTGGTAGGGTGGCGTGCTAGGGCACTAGTCCTCACCATGGGAGCTGAGACGCATCCTTCACCTCTAATCCAAGATGATCCCTTGGCTGGCACACCCTCTCTTATACCTAATGTCTTCTCCAAACAGACAAGAGTCTCTCTCTTCCCTCTCTCTGACATGCTCATACTCATTCACACACTAATACTGTACTTATGTTCTTGAAATTTGCATTCAAGGCGAAATCGTGTATAACAAACTGAAAAGCGTATGAGAAAAATAAAGTTACATTCCTTGGAGCCGATAAAAATGGCAAACAACTTTTTTAAGGACTCCAAATCGTTAAAAAATAAAAATGGTACTGTAATAGTAGTTCATTGTCGGGATGTATTTTCACACTCTCAGTCACACACTAATACTCATTCATTCCCACACGCTCTCACACACATTCACTCTCACACCCAATCCCTCATTAACGTAAGCCTTTACTCAACATGCTCATATCAATGTCTTATCGAAATGAATTTCCGTGTCACCGTGTTAAGACAAGCATTATTAATCCAGCTATGAGTCACCACTGATAAGTTATTACCAGCGTCCTGACAAGTTTCACAAACACTATCATCATCATCCACATTTCTAATAAGCTTCTCAAACATTAACAAAGTTGTTCACACTTCTGACAAGCATCACAAACACTAACAACATCATTCACACTTCTAACAAGCATCACGAGGGCTAACAATCGGTCCTGAATGGACCGAAACCTGGTCTAAAGTTTCGTTCCAAAGTATGGGTTAGTTGTTAGACTAGGTAAGTTTTCTCAGGAAAATGGACAAGTGTTTCCTGTCGTGGGTCTTTGTCATATGATGACCCGCCGCTGGAGCTTTAGGTCATCTGACCAAGGCCTTCCGTTGGCTCACCCCTTCAAAAATTACAGAATTAGATTCCATTGAACACAAATGTGTAATTAACAGGTATCGGGACCGAACCAACGACCTTAAAATAGCAAGACAATTCGATCTCCTGTTCATATTTTCCCGACTTGACGTGAGTATCATTCTTACTTAATATATATATCGTGCCTAATAAGCCAAACTTCCTTCAAAATTAAAATTTCACCAACAAAATAATTTACAGAATGATAGCTACATTTTTTCCATGATTTTGATATATTTAAATTTTTAGACCAAAATTAGAAACCTCACTTACAGTAATTTTTTCTAGCTAAATTCTGCTATATATATCATAGGTTAATTTTCATTTATCACTTAAAATCGACGATATATATCGATTCCCGCTGATTTATAGCAAAAACAAATTTTCATTCTGCTAATTCGGCAAAGTACACCCTTGCCAAATAGGCGAAACTTAGCGATTGGGCTTAAACAGCACGAATATATATATATATATATATATATATATATATATATATATATATATATATATATATATATAATAGTCTAGGAAGTGATGTAGTGGAGGCAGGATCCATACATAGCTTTAAGAAGAGGTATGATAAAGCTCATATATCAGGAAGAGTGACCTAGTAGCGGCCAGTGAAGAGACGGGGCCAGGATCTGTGAATCGACCCCTGCAACCACAACTAAGTGAGATTCTAAATAAAAATTGCAAAGGTTAGTGGATAAGTTTGGGAATGTGTTTAAAGATAGAAAGTTGAAAGTGAGCATAGAAAAGAGTAAGGTGATGAGGGTATCAAATGATTTAGATAAAGAAAAAATGGACATCAAATTGGGGAGGAGTATGGAAGAAGTGAATGTTTTCAGATACTTGGGAGTTGACGTGTCGGCGGATGGATTTATGAAGGATGAGGTTAATTATAGAATTGATGAGGGAAAAAAGGTGAGTGGTGCGTTGAGGTATATGTGGAGACAAAAAACGTTATCTATGGAGGCAAAGAAGGGAATGTATGAAAGTATAGTACTACCAACACTCTTATATGGGTGTGAAGCTTGGGTTGTAAATGCAGCAGTGAGGAGGTGGTTGGAGGCAGTGGAGATATCCTGTCTAAGGGCAATGTGTGGTGTAAATATTATGCAGAAAATTCGAAGTGTGGAAATTAATAGAAGGTGTGGAGTTAATAAAAGTATTAGTCAGAGGGCTGAAGAGGGGTTGTTGAGGTGGTTTGGTCATTTAGAGAGAATGGATCAAAGTAGAATGACATGGAGAGCGTATAAATCTGTAGGGAAAGGAAGGCAGGGAAGGGGTCGTCCTCAAAAAGATTGGAAGGAAAGGGTAAGGAAGGTTTTGTGGGCGAGGAGCTTGAACTTCCAGCAGGCGTGCATGAGCGTGTTAGATAGGAGTGAATGGAGACGAATGGTATTTGGGACCTGACGATCTGTTGGAGTGTGAGCAGGGTAATATTTAGTAAAGGGATTCAGGGATACCGGTTATTTTTATATAGCCGGACTTGAGTCCTGGAAATGGGAAGTACAATGCCTGCACTCTAAAGGAGGGGTTCGGGATATTAGCAGTTTGGAGGGATATATTGTGTATCTTTATACGTATATGCTTCTACACTGTTGTGTTCTGAGCACCTTTGCAAAAACAGTGATTATGTGTGAGTGAGGTGAAAGTGTTGAATGATGAAAGTATTTTCTTTTTGGGGATATTCTTTCCTTCTGGGTCACCCTGCCTCGGTGGGAGACGGCCGACTTGTTATATATATATATATATATATATATATATATATATATATATATATATATATATATATATATATATATATATATATATATATATAATGTCGTGCCGAATATGTAAAACTGGTCAATTAACATGGTTAGTTTTGATGTTACTTCCTTGTTTACGAAAGTTCCTGTTGATGATTTATTAAGTTTCTTATCTGAAGAACTCGTTAACTATGATTTACCATTGCCAGTTCCTACTATCATTAAACTTATTAAACTTTGCATTGTTGATGCAAAATTTGTATTTAATGATAAGTTTTACACTCAGAAGTTTGGTATGGCAATGAGAAATCCTCTTTCACCTGTTCTTAGTAACATATACATGGAATTTTTTGAAACAAGGTTGCTTAACACAATCCTCCCTAATAGAGCTAAATGGTTCAGATATGTTGATGATATTTTGTGTCTTATGCCCAAAAATGTAGATATACACCATTTCCTTGGAAAATTAAATAGCTTAGCCCATTCTATAAACTTTACTGTTGAGTTTGAAGAAAATAACTCATTGCCTTTTCTAGATGTTTTAATTATTAAGGGTAATAATGAATTCAAATTTAAAATTTACAGAAAACCTACAAATAACTGTTCCTATGTCCACTATTATTCCTCGCATCAAGATAGAGTCAAACTGTCTGTTTTCTCATCAATGTTTTTGAGAGCTTTACGAATTTGTAGTCCTGAGTTCATAGATGAGGAAATATCCAAAATTTATGAAATAGGTAATGATTTAAAATACCCAAGAAATGTAATTGATAAATCTTTTAAAGTTGCTAGAAATACTTTTTACAATCCAAAAAGGGACAACCAGCCTTATTCAACTAAAAATATGTTGGTTCTCCCTTACCATGAAAACTTGGTTGATATGCCTTCTCTTCTTAAGACTTTTAATATTAAAGTTGTATTCAAAAATCTTGATACAGTAAAAAAACTTTTGATAAAGAATTCCCCCCAAAATGCTGATGGATGTGTCTATAAGATTCCTTGTAAAATTTGCGATAAAGTTTATTACGGTCAAACTGGTAAAAATCTCGAACTAAGATTAAAACAACATAAATATAGCATTAGAACTGGACAAGATTCCAATGCTCTATTTATTCATGTAAGAGATTTTAATCATCCAATTGATTTTCAAAAAGTTGAGAAAGTAGTATCAAGCAAGTCCATGGTCGACAGGAATATAATTGAATCTTGTTTCATAAAAAGCAGTTTTGACAATAATATGAATATTTCCTTTGGTTTATATAAATTAGATCCATTTATAATTAATAGAATTTGGGAAGAATTTAATAATACACTGGACAAATAATAATTTTTAAATTTTCTTGGGTAGAATAGTTTGTGGGTGAGTTGTGCAAAGGACCTATCCAAGTTGGGTCGGCGCACGTCACGTGTTTAACCGTTGTGGGATCTGATAGTGAGGTGCTGGCCAGACCCCTTATATAGCTTCCTTGGATGCTTTACTTTCATAGTTCCTTGATAATGTGAGTAGTCACGAAACCGCTTGGAATTTCTCTATTCTTTCAGAGTGGTTGTTTTGCATATTTTGAAATCACCTGTTTACTGTGATCTTATTGCATATATATATATATATATATATATATATATATATATATATATATATATATATATATATATATATATATATATATACATATATATACATATATATATATATATATATATATATATATATATATGTGTATGTGTGTGTGTGTGTGTGTGTGTGTGTGTGTGTGTAATAAACTGTCATTGAATAAAAGGAAGGGTGAACGAAGAGCTCAAACTGTGCACAGTAAATTTTCTGTCAATTTACGGCCCACGGTTAGAACCCCTCGTCCACTCACCTATATTATATATATATACACACATGGAAAACCACTGTGAAAGGATAGTGAAATTCCAAGTGCTTTCATGACTTCTCACACTATCAAGGAACTATAAAGACAATACATCAAAGGAAGGCATATACAGGGTCGAGACCACACCTCACCATCACATCCCACAACAAAGCAACACCTGACGCGCGACGACACCCGACTCCTAAGGAGGAACACTGCAGCGGGCCAGCTCCAGTGGTACCCTGACTTACGAGTGCCCCAACTTACGAGTTTTCCGAGTTAGGAGCCGTCGCTCGATCGATTGTTTTGCTTTAAGTTGGGAGCCAAACTCCAGTTACGAGCGAGCTTCAGATATGCCGCCAATCCCAGGAGATACCTATGAAATATCAAAAACCTCGATAATGACTAACGTGAAACATCCTTTCAGTTTTGATACCACTGGTAGTGTCAGTCTGCCAGAATGTTCTATAACGTATGCCCTAAGTAAAGAGAAACAATTCTGGAACATTTGTAATACATGCTCGGCAGGCCGGCTGGCTGGCTGATTTGCTTCGGCTGTCTCTATCTCCTTCTGTCTGTATGCATCTCTGTCTCTGTGTCCCTATCTCTGTCTCTATCTCACAGATACACATAAATACAGCTATACGTTATGTAAATTACCTTGGATAACCCCCAAAATCCAAACAAAGTGCTATACTATGCTTCTAGATATAACGCATAATAAGCATGACTGGCAAGTAATACACATTTTCACTTGTTCAGAAATCAGACGTGACTGACTCTGCATCGTGTGTCTTACCTGTTGGTTCATGAGCGGCTCGCTCTCTGAGACAGAGACAAGTAGAGACAAGATAGAAAGACAGGTAAGCAGAGACAGAACTAGACAGAGACAGACAGAGACAGACAGAAACAGACAGAAAAACAGACAGACATGTTTATGTGTAACAGCGAAAAATAAAGCCAAGGCAGTGCACGATCATCAAATGTCTCTCCACTGTCAGCAGTGGAGTGACACTCATCTTACACCGTGCTTCAAGGAGTGTCATATATACTCCAGGATTTCTAAAACATTGTTGGGACCTGGCGAAAAAGGCAAAAATAATTTCTTATTTATACATACATATTTATTTAAAAACCCGTAACAAAAAACTTTTTTTAGGGGGGCTTGAACGGATTAATGGCATTTCAATATATATATATATATATATATATATATATATATATATATATATATATATATATATATATATATATATATATATATATATATAATCAAGGAACCATAAAAATAATACAACAGCAGAAGGCATGTAAGGCCGAGATAACACCTCACGGTCAACCTCCGACAATTCACCCGTCTCTTTATGATTGAGATGGTCGAGGACTTATCAAACATAGCTTAAATTCTTCCCAGATTTTATTAATTATATATGAAGGTGTTGGATGTTGACAGTGAGGTGTTATCTCAGCCTTATAAGCCTTCTGATGTTCTATTATTTTTAGTTCCTTGATAATGTGAGAAATCACGAAAGCGCTTGGAAAATACGGTCCAAC
The DNA here is from genome assembly GCF_038502225.1 of Cherax quadricarinatus. NCBI lineage: Eukaryota > Metazoa > Arthropoda > Malacostraca > Decapoda > Parastacidae > Cherax > Cherax quadricarinatus. Next base: position 18,601,679 of record NC_091309.1, read on the forward strand.
GCCCTACCGTTTCGACTACGGGGCTTCTAATAGAGAGCATTCGGTAACCCCACTTTCGTACATGTTTCCGTCAGAGGCACCAATATAATGCGTGATTTCAAATATATAAAAATACCAGTGAAAATAAGTAAAAGCTGTAACTAACATCCTTCTCATTTTGTAATCGGTGTTTCGTAGAAATTTAAATATATGTCGCACTTATTATTATAGTGTTATGCTTTGATGAATACCCCTGAGTGTAAAATTATATTCACAATTAACATTTGCAGAATGCGTCATGACGCTGAATAATATATTTTAAAATGTAGTACCCGAACATACTGTAACTCTTACTGTTGCTGCTCTTTCCACTACTGTTGCTGCTGCTGCTTCCACTACTGTTGCTGCTGCTGCTTCCACTACTGTTGCTGCTGCTGCTTCCACTACTGTTGCTGCTGCTGCTTCCACTACTGTTGCTGCTGCTGCTTCCACTACTGTTGCTGCTGCTGCTTCCACCACTGTTGCTGCTTCCACTACTGTTGCTGTTGCTGCTTCCACTACTGTTGCTGCTGCTGCTTCCACTACTGTTGCTGCTGCTGCTTCCACTACTGTTGCTGCTGCTGCTTCCACTACTGTTGTTGCTGCTGCTTCCACTACTGTTGCTGCTTCCACTACTGTTGCTGCTGCTGCTTCCACTACTGTTGTTGCTGCTGCTTCCACTACTGTTGCTGCTGCTTCCACTACTGTTGCTGCTGCTTCCACTACTGTTGCTGCTGCTTCCACTACTGTTGCTGCTGCTGCTTCCACTAATAGGGGTGCAGCGAGTACATTATTGAATTAGCAAAAGTGTAAAGGAACCAAGATTTTTCAACACCCTTCACATATAAAATAAATTACCAACAGATCGCTACCCATCTTCAGGAGGGACCTTGATAATTTGCTGCTAGCACAAATAGCATAAGTGACCAGGTCATCAACTAGAAAGCCAGATCTGAGACCGAGCCATGGAGGCAATGGCCCCGGACTCTACTACAGGTAGTCTAGGTGTTCTGAACTGAAGCAAAAATGTGTCAAATCGTTAATGAGCTACAGTCTAGAAAACGAAAATTCTTATGGACAAGTGTTGTTGACACAAACTGACAGATATGATTATTTGGGAAAACAACTAACCAAAATTACGTAATTATTTTTTTAATTATTTATCGAAACTTAAGAGCTTAATCTAAGCGTACTAAAATTTATATAACAAAATCGCTTAACTGACCTACCTAGTCCAAGAATTTGCATAAACTTTACTGGGAAGAAGCGAATCTTTAAGTAACCTAATGATACAAACATCAAGATTTTAAGTTTCACTACCAGCCTCTAGCACAGACATCTTTTATTTACATTATTCGGCGAAATTCGATAAATGTTAAAACGATCGACAAGGAATTTGGGGCTGCAGGGAGACAAGTAAGCCTTGGCTTCATAATTCAAAAAAATCCCAGTATAATGCGATTGGTTGAGTCTGTTGGTGAGAGTATCAGCGTGCTACGCTGCAACCTTCCTCCACACTCCAAATTCACCACCACCTGCCACCCTTCCCACAAGCTTATAACAAGCCAAGCCGATTACTGCACCCCTCATTACAATCTACATTAATAATAATAATATGTAAACCTAGTATATTGACTCACATCAAAGCTGAGGAAAGATTAGTGAATACAAAATTTTTCGCTACAAATCTAGAGCTCACTCCAAAATTAGGTTTCATGTTCACGACTGAAATTATGTTTAATTCTAGTATCACAAACTCTCCAGAGGCAGCAACTTCGTTACCGTGATGGAAGAATGTTCAGTGTAACAGTGAGGGCTTCTGTTTCAGTAAAACAGAATATCAGGCTTTAGAAACTGCGGCAGGAAGTGTAACCTTGGTGACGTCTTCGTCACAGTAAAGCCAGCCATGGTTTACAAATGTATTGAAAATTCAAGTTAACTGCTATGCTCTCTCCCTCTCTCTCTCTCTCTCTATATATATATATATATATATATATATATATATATATATATATATATATATATATATATATATATATATATATATATATATATATATATATATATATATATATATATATATATATATATATATATATATATATATATATATATATATATATAATATATATATATATATATATATATATATATATATATATATATATATATATATATATATATATATATATATATATATATATATATATATATATATATATATATATATATATATATATATATATATATATATATATATATATATATATATATATATATATATATATATATATATATATATATATATATATATATATATATATATATATATATATATATATATATATATATATATATATATATATATATATATATATATATATATATATATATATATATATATATATATATATATATATATATATATATATATATATATATATAATATATATATATATATATATATATATATATAAACCTACCCCTGGCCAGGATTGAACCCGCAATCGTGTCATTATGATTTCTTGAGTTATATATATATAATATAATATATATATATATATATATATATATATATATATATATATATATATATATATATATATATATATATATATATATATATATATATATATATATATATATATATATATATATATATATATATATATATATATATATATATATATATATATATATATATATATATATATATATATATATATATATATATATATATATATATATATATATATATATATATATATATATATATATATATATATATATATATATATATATATATATATATATATATATATATATATATATATATATATATATATATATATATATATATATATATATATATATATATATATATATATATATATATATATATATATATATATATATATATATATATATATATATATATATATATATATATATTATATATATATATATATATATATATATATATATATATATATATATATATATATATATATATATATATATATATATATATATATAATATATATATATATATATATATATATATATATATATATATATATATATATATATATATATATATATATATATATATATATATATATATATATATATATATATATATATATATATATATATATATATATATATATATATATATATATATATATATACACACACACACATTTCTCAGTACAGAAATAACGGGAATACACGTTATTTCCCCCCACATTGACTGAGGAGAGTTTTTAGATCGAATATACATATTCGCTTTATTTCTGTACTACTGAATGTGGGTTATTCGTATGTATGACCCTTACCGTCAGTGTATAGTTTACTCATGCACTCGTTCCCTGGTTTGTTTGTAATCCTGTTATTACTATTTCGTGAGTCATGAGACACACAATGTGTGTGTGTGTGTGTGTGTACTCACCTAGTTGTGGTTGCGGGGGTCGAGTCACAGCTTCTGGCCCCGCCTCTTCACCTGGCCGCTACCCGGTCACTCTTCCCGCTCCGTGAGCTTTATCATACCTCTTTTTAAAGCTATGCATGGATCCTGCCTCTACTACATCACTACCCAGGCTATTCCACTTCCTGACAACTCTGTGACTGAAGAACATCCCTGTGATTCATCTGAGTCTTCAGCTTCCAACTGTGACCCCTCGTTGCTGTGACCCATCTCTGGAACATCCTGTCTTGGTCCACCTTGTCTATACCTCAGTATTTTTAATGTCGTTATCATATCCCCCCTAGCTCTCCTGTCTTCCAGTGTCGTCAGGTCGATTTCCCTTAACCTCTCCTTGTAGGACATACCCCTTAGCTCCAGGACTAGTCTTGTTTCAAATCTTTGCACTTTCTCTAGATTCCTTACATGCTTGGCTAGGTGAGGGTTCCAAACTGGCGCTGCATATTCCAATATGGGCCTACCGTACACAGTGTCCAGGGTCCTGAATGACTCCTTATTTAGATGTCGGAATGCTGTTCCTAGGTTTGCCAGGCGCCCGTATGCTGCAGGAGTTATTTGGTTGATGTGCGCCTCAGGAGATGTGCAAACAAAGTCTGAGGATGCTTAGACTAACCTCTGCTATAACTCCAACTGCCGAGAGAATGACACTCGCCAAGCCGCAGTTATACCCTGACGGCAGGCACTGTGTCAGCCTCGTGTCATAGCTTCAGTGAGCAGACTGCACAATGATGATGTCACTTTGACTGCTAGCCCGCTCACTCCAGTATGGTGTATAATGTAACGACTCCCAGAGTCGTCTCTGCCATGATTCACTTCACGCTTGCAGGCAGTGACAGCCCCAGCGACAGTGCCAGTCGAGAAATGTCCTTCTGAGTCGCTTGCCAGAAGAAGTCCTGTCCAGCTGCCGAGTACTGACGATGCCTCACTCGAGGGCACCAGCAGGTTGTGCCCCAGGTTGAGTGAAACCTGCAGCACCTCCTACGATGACTGCTTCACCGTTCCGGTGGAGACCGTACCCTGTTACTACCCTGTTACGTCACAGCTCAGCCGCAGCGATGTCTCCTGTGTTGCAGTATCTGTCCAGACGCAGGAAGGCGTGCAGTGATGCCCATCGACTCTCACTGCCTTTGACCACGATGTTTTTAGCACATCCCACCTTTTTTTTTCTTCCCTCCCTGTAGGAAGTTTTTTTTTCATGTCCATGTATATATGTTTTTATTTTGTGCTCTGTGCCCTGTTCCGGCGAGAGAGAGAGAGACCGAGTTTTTATTTACAGCCAGTCATGGTCAGGGACGACCATGGTGATGCGTGGCTGAGCAAATGTAGACAACCTGTACTGTCTGCATAGAGAATCTATGCTGTCTGCCAGCTAAGTTCATATTTCGCACCATGCTTGTGCTACCACCACTTCAGTATGCCCACACCTGCCTCTGCCTCACTCTCTCAGCGGCCTTCACTCAGTCAGCAAGACCTACTCCTCTCTCCCTCGCTGGGCATGGCCCTCCCGGGCCATGGGTACTTAACACACTGCCTGTGTACCCCACAACATTGCAAATAAAGAAGCGTCCGAAGCCTTATCATTACTCCCCGCTACAAAGAACCACCAATTATCCCATAATATTCCCTGATCCATTGTAGTGCCTTCCTTGTTAGTCCTGCTTGGTCCTCCAGCTTCTGCATTAATCTCTTGTGTAGAACTGTGTCAAACGCCTTCTTACAGTCCAAGAAAATGCAGTCTCTCTGTGTGTCTTACTACCATAACCCTGCCATAGAGCTCCAGTAGGTTTGTGATGCAGGATTTCCCGTCCCTGAAACCGTGCTGGCTGTCGTTGATAAACTCATTCCTCTCTAGGTGCTCCACCACTCTTCTGATAATTTTCTCCATGACCTTCCATACTATACGTCAGTGACACTGGTCTGTAGTTCAATGCTTCGTGTCTGTCTCCTTTTTTAAAAATTGGGACTACATTTGCTGTCTTCCATACTTCCGGTAGTCGTCCTATTTCGATAGATGTGTTGAAGATAGTTGTTTGTGGTACACAAAGCGCCTCTGCTCCCTCTCTCAGGACCCATGGAGAGAGATTTTCCGGCCCCATTGCCTTTGAGGTATCTAGCTCACTCAGAAGCCTCTTCACTTCTTCCTCGGTTGTATGTATTGTGTCCAACATTTGGTGTACCCCACCTCTCTGCCTTTCTGAAGGCTCTTCTGTCTCCTCTGTGAACACTTCTTTGAATCTCCTGTTGAGCTCCTCACATAGTTCATGGTCGTCTTTTGTGACCTCCCCTCCTTCCTTCCTCAGCCTGATTACCTAGTCCTTGACTGTTGTATTCCTCCTAATGTGACTGTACAACAGCTTTGGTTCAGATTTGGCTTTCGCTGCTATGTCATTCTCATATTGCCTTTGGGCCTCCCATCTTACCTACGCATATTCATTTCTGACTCTACGACTGGTCTCCTTATTCTCCAGGGTCCTTTGCCTTCTGTACTTCTTCCATTCTTCAGCACACTTGGTTTTGGCCTCCTTGCACCTTTGGGTGAACCACGGGCTCATCCTGGCTTTTTCATTATTCCTATTACCCTTGGGTACAAACATCTCCTCAGCTTCCTTGCATACTGTTGTCACATATTCCATAATCTCGTCCACTGACTTCCTTGCCAGTTCTCTGTCCCACTGAACCCCATTGAGGAAGTTCTTCATGCTTGCGTAGTCCCCTTTCTTGTAGTTTGGCTTCATTCATCCAGCCTTTCTTGCTCCCCCCTCCACTTGTAACTCTATGTATGTATTCGAAGCTTAAAACCACATGATCACTGGCCCCCAGGGGTCTTTCATATGTTATGTTCTCGATATCTGCACTACTCAAAGTGAACACTAGGTCCAGTCTCGCTGGTTCATCCTCTCCTCTCTCTCTCTGGTAGTGTCCCTTACATGTTGGTACATGAGGTTTTCCAGTACCACCTCCATCATAGTAGCCCTCCACGTTTCTTGGCTCCCATGTGGATCCAAGTTCTCCAATCGATTTAATTGTGGTTGAAGTCACCCACGATCAGTAGCTTTGCCCTGCTCGCACGAGCCCTTCTGGCTACTTCAGCTAGTTTGTCAACCATCGCTATAGTACTCTCATCATATTCTTGCCTTGGCCTCCTGCTGTTCTGTGGTGGGTTATACACCACAGCAATTACCACCCTGGGACCTCCAGACTGAAGCATTAGTACAGTGTAATCTCTTGCTTCTCCTCTGTCTCCTCTCTCCAGCTCATCAAAATCCCGTTGGTTTTTTGATCAGCAGTGCCACTCCTCCGCCCCCTCTGTCTTTCCTCAGGATCTGATATCCCGTTGGAAAGATGGTATCTGTTATTATCCCTGTGAGCTTGGTTTCTGCGAGGGCTATGATGACCGGTGATGCCTCTTTGATTTTTTCGTGCCACTCCTCCCACTTATTTGTCATTCCATCAGTCTTGGTGTACCATACCTTCAGTTTCCTCTCCAGCACTGTTTTGGGGGATCTGTGAGGGTGGGGGACCTGACAGTGTACTGCAGGATTCTACAGCATAGTGGGGTGGGGGCTGTGGGTGTGGATTGTGGTCTGTGTTGGGATAGCGTGATTGGTTGTGGGGCTCTGGGGGAGGTTCTCTTGTTGCTCTGCCCTGCTTTGGATGTCCTCTGCTGATTCTGTCCTTGTCTCTCCTAGCTTCTTTTGCTTTTGTGTCCTGTCCCTCAGCTGCTGTTGTTCTGTCTCGGTCTAAGAACACCCTTTTGTATGCTGTCGAATCCTTCAACCTTGGTTTCTCTTGGAGGATCCTGTTCTGCATTGTTTCTGTCCTGAAAATTTACAATCTCAGACATTTCCTCTTCATCTATTTCTTTGATGTTCTCGATCTCCTGTCTTTCTGCCTGCCATCTTTCAGTGTGTGTCCTTCCCTCATTCTCCTGAAGCCCATGAATAAACACTGACTTTGCCCTCTCCTCCTCCCATTGCCTTTCCCTCTGAGTCTGGTTCCTGTCTGTACATGGCATATGACCTGTCCCCCCCACCACCTGCACCCAGCTGCTCTCCCCTTTCGTTCCTTGGCCCTGCTTGGTGGGGTGATAGGGCTGATAGGACCTTAGCGTAATTTGTGTCTCCTTCCTTACCATTGGGCCCCTCGTTCAGTAGGGGTCTACCAGCTTCAGTTGCCGTGCCTCCTCTGGTCAATACCCCTGTAGCTCGCTTCAGCCTATGTACCTCAAATTCTAGGGCCCTTATCTTGGCTACTGCAGCTTCGACTTGGGACTCCCAATGCTCCTTCTCCTCCTCCAACTTCTTTTCCAAATTCACAGAAAGCTCTGTCTCCATTTTTGCAGCAAGCTCACCTAGTTTTCTCCCCCACTCTTGTTCCATCCTTTTGCATTGCTCCTCCATCCATTCCTCCCTACCAGAACCAATCCCCTCTGCTCCCTGGGATCTTCGAGTCCTCCTCTCAGTTACCATTTTTTTTGGGGGGGGAAGGGAGGAAGGAAAAGGAAATGGGAGCGGTGGGGGTGGGGGTAGAGAAAGAGGAGAGGTAGAGGGAAGAGAGGTGGAGAGAGAGAGAGAGAGAGAGGTTAGAGTTTCGGTAGGTGGGTGGGGTGGGGGCCCCTTGTTTTCCAGAATAGGGGTTAGGGAAACCTTGAAAGGAAGGGGGGTGGAGCCAGAATAATCTGCGCCTCACCCTTGTATGTCTTAATATTCTAACAACGTACTAATAGTAATACTATTCATACTAACAAAACCAATACTATACTAATAATGCCAATGCTATACTAATACTACTAATACTATACTAATAATGCCAATACTGTGCGTGTGTGAGCGTGCACTTGTTTATATTTGCCCAGAAATAATGCTCCTCACTTCTATGTATCCATAATACTAATAAAATACCAATAATAATACCAGTAATTCTAATAATTATAATACTAGTGTGTGTTCAAGAGTCTTTCCTTCGCCCACGTATGTACTACCTTTTACTACATGTGTACCCAATACTTGGTTCACGGATTGCACTGTCTTTGTGTGCTTAAAACTTGTCTCTTAAAATTGTTGTCAGGTCTGTAGTCCTATTGGCCCTAACTTCTGCGCACGCACTCCTCCTACCAAGGTCACCTATTCCTTGCTCCTACCAATTTTATCTTCCTACTAATGCTAGGTGCTGTATATATGATAATCACTCCTGAGCAGGGTTTGTGCCAGCCAGCTACCAGCGACCGTAGGGCCGGCTCTATCACTCAAACTCACCCTATAACCACAAACATAGGTGATTTGTACGTTACTCTTCAGAATTGTCCATCCAGATGCTCTCTGTATGATAACTTTTGTGCTTCTCGCCCTTCTGCCTCTGACTTTCCCTTCAATTATTCTATTCTCATTGCTCGTCTGAGTCCTTATTTACCACACTTATCACTTGCATATTGCTACTTTTGTAATTTACACTTCACTTTTGGTAAGTAACACTTCTTATTTGTGACGACACCCAGCCTGTTATGGCAGCACTACTTCCTGCAGGCCTACCGCTTCCACCTTCTCTGGTTTTGTGTGTGCGTGTGTGTGTGTGTGTGTGTGTGTGTGTGTGTGTGTGTGTGTGTGTATATATATATATATATATATATATATATATATATATATATATATATATATATATATATATAGCTTGTTCTCACTCGCTGTATACCTCACAGTTTCCCGTTAACCATCTACTCTTAATTCTTTTTGATCTTCTGTCTTTCGTCACTCGCTTTGTACTTTGTATATTCGTAACTGTGTGGCAACAGTGCCTACTAGGCCTCTAACGATTTGGCACTTAGAAATTTTGTTGTATAATTTCAGCCCTCCTCTCGTCTTTTTTTTTTTAACTAACAACTTTGGTTATCACTTGTAGGGTTGTTCACTGACGTTTTCACTACCACTGGTTGCTGCTAGCAGCTAATGCACACCCTAAAAACACTAAGATTCTCGGAGCCTGGCGCTTGTGACCCCACTACACTGCCGCCGGTGTACTCACCTAATTGTGGTTGCAGGGTGTGTGTGTGTGTGTGTGTGTGTGTGTGTGTGTGTGTGTGTGTGTGTGTGTGTGTGTGTGTGTGTGTGTGTGTGTGTGTGTGTGTGTGGTGAAATATAAAAGATTTCTAATTATTAATCTAATGGGAAGTGCGAATACCTAATCTCTATTTTATATGGCAGCTTTGGGAAAGCAAAGCATTATTGTTTCACAAATAAAGATACTCAGCAGTCCCAAGTGACTGTTTTGAGGTGAGCTCACCGCAGGTATAAAAGATGCGACCCACAAGTCTGTGACCTTTGTAAAGACCAAACGCACAAGTATTCTCACACAACACACCCACACTAAAAAAAATCGGAGATGTGCGGACACGGGCATATACACCAGCATGCATACACGCCAGCTGTCACATACGAGCCACACACACTCACCAACACACGCACACACTATACACACACACACATACATACATACTAAACACACACACACACATACATACTAAACACACACCTGACAGGAAGGCAACAACGACTCATGGTACGTGACGAGGTGTCAGAGCGAGCGCCTGTGACGAGCAGGGTTTCACAGGGGTCAGTCCCACTGACGGTGCAGTTTCTGTTATATGTGAATGACATGGCGGAAGGGATAAATTCAGAGGTGTCCCTGTTTGCAGACGATATGAAGCTAATGCGAAGCATTCAATCGGATGAGGATCAGATACGACTACAAAGGTATCCAGACAAGTTTCAAACCTGGTACAAAAAGTGGCTCCTGGAGTTTAACCCCACCAAATGCAAAGTTATGAAGATTGGGGAAGGTCAAAGAAGACCGCAGAGAGAGTACAGGCTAGGGGGCCAAAGACTGAAAACTTCACTCAAGGAAAAGGATCTTGGGGTGAGTATAATACCGAGCACATCTCCTGAGGCGCACATCAATTAAATAACTGATGCAGCACATGGGCGCCTGGCAAACCTAAGAATGGGTTTGCCAGGCGTCAGGTCCATATTGCAGTATACAGTACCAATTTGTAATCCACACCTGGTCAAGCACGTCAAAAAATTAGAGAAGTGAAAAGGTTTGCAACAAGACTAGTCCCGTAGCTAAGGGGTATGTCCTACGAGGTAAGGTTAAGGGAAATCGATCTGACGACACTGGAGGACAGAAAGGATAGGGAGACATGATAACGACATATAAAATACTGAGAGAAATTGACAAGATGGATAAGGACACGATGTTTCAGAGATGGGACACAGTAATTAGGGGTCACAACTGGAAGTTCAAGACTCAGATGAGTCAGTGATGTTTGGTAGTATTTTTTCAGTCACAAAGTGGAACAATCTGGAGAGTGATGTAGTGGAGGCAGGATGTATACAGAGCTTTAAGAAGAGATACGATAAAGCTCATGGAGCTGGAAGTGGACTTAATAGCGACCAGCGAAGAGGCGGGGCCAGGATCTATGACTCGACCCCTGCAACCACAAATAGGTGAGTACACACAAAAGTAGGTAAGATCAAACCGCATTTTTCAAGAACCTTCGAAAACTTTTTGGCACTGCACCCACAGGGAGGTAGAATCTGGGGTGAGAGGGAAGGCATTTCAATATACATGTATTAAGGAGTACATAAACAAGAAAAAAATTCATAATAACTAGAAACATCAACCTGGTCAGAAATCAAGAATGGGTGCCTTAATGATCAGTTCCAAGACTGACGACCTGAAACTGAAAAGGATATTAACATAGAGATTTTATGACTGACACATGTGCAACATCTGGGTATCTTTACTAGACACCCAGATGTTGCACATATGTTTAATTATTCCTCTTGTCGGTAATGAATACCACTGATATACAAGTGACTTCATGACATTGGAAATTGGGAGAAATGGATAATCTGTAATTGGATCTGGGGACCATCACCCCCTTTGCTTGGTCTCAGAATAACTCTTCTAAACTGGAAAGGAAATACTACAGGAATGTGAACTATTAAGAAAAATGCAGGAAAGTAAGGATAAATGTATGTTAAATGTAAGAGTAGATTGTTAAGTTTCAGCTGCTGGACATACCAGCAACTATGCCAGAGTGCAGGACATTTAACAGGCTTCTGTTTCACACTCTTATGACAAGATGGTAGCATCTCCCTGAATGGTTGCTGTCTACCAACTTATTACATTGTTATACCAATCTACCAGTTATAAGTCCCAAGTAATATAGATCCATAAAAGACAGGATACAACCTATCACCCGAGTCGGAAGCAACTCCATAAACTCTGCCCTACAAGAAAGGTGCCTTCATGCAGATAAAGGAATCTGAAGCCAAGGATTGGAAGCTAACCTTCCCTTCTTTGGATAATAACCTGATTACCTCCCATTCCCCAGGTACCATATGACTGCTGCAGGTTTAACCCTTCCCCATAAATATAATAACCAGAAGCCCAAGAGTATAGTACACTGGGAAGACATTACTTCCCTCTTGTGTAACTCATATAAATTTAGAAACATCAGAGATGTGTGTGTTTTGCCAGGAAATGTAAATGCTACATACAAAACTTAAAAAATCATTGAATTTGTTATACACCACATGTGTCAGAAACTTAAGTTGGATAAATTTAGATTTAGAAAGAACATAGGTAAGTACTGGTTTTCGAACAGAGCTGTGCATGCGTGGAACAATCTTCCGAGTAGGGTGATAGAGGTTAGGACCTTGAGTAGCTTTAAAATGAGACTGGACAAATATATGAGTGGGAGGGGCTGGGTTTGATTGGTGTCGTGGTTTACTAGATAGCGAAGGCTATGGTTCAGAGAGGAGCAGAAGCTTTCCTTAATATTGAAACAAGAGCTCTGATTTTATGACGTTCTATACTGGGCGCAACGATGTCACAATAAAATCTTGCTCTGCACTTACGTTTCTTCTTTAATACAGTTGATAGTACGCCTTTATGTACAAAAAGTATAAAACCCTTTTGCGAGCAGCTTCAAGTAATAAGCAACTATCCTTCTAATTCTCAGGGGGCGGCGTTAAACACGTGAGGGGTCACACAGCCTGCAGAATAAGAGGTAATAGGTTTGATCCAAGGAAAAAGAGGGCAGTTCCAATTTCGAGCATCAAGAGCTCTTCAAGGCACCCCCCTTGAAGGGTCCCACAAACACTCTTAAATCATGTATCAGATAACAAGAGTATCAGAACATCTTACAAAAAAGAGCTTTGTAAAAAATTACCAGCACCGGGCCGGTGAAAGTAAATCCCGCCTCACCAACCTAATAAGCGTTCTGTAATAAGATGAGGGGAAAGTCAGGTAGGACAAAGAGGATTAACAGGAGTGGATATTTGTAGGGAGCAAATAAGCCTTTCAAAGTGTGTCCCACAGGAGACTAAGCAGCCCACACAAACAAACGGGTTAGCATGACATAAATGCTGTGCACCACAGGGCACAAACCCCCACACACAATATAGGAAAAACTACCCTAATAACAGTAGGTGAAGATAGCGTCCGATTATTATTATTATTAGTCAGGGGCCCAAGGCTGTTCAACTGCCTCCCAGCATACATAAGGAGGATTACCAATAATAGTTGTTGTAAAAATAGTTGTATATTGATGGGGAAGCGCTGAACCAAAAGGGGTTATATATTTCCTGGATAATGGGAGGTAATCAAATTTGATCCGAGGAACGGGAGGATAATTAATTTCTCGGATCAAGAGCCCTTCACCTTCATCCAGCCATCCCACTTGAAGGACAGTGTGGGAGGTATGGCGTACTAGCTCAACCCAGCTTATTCCTTATATATATATATATATATATATATATATATATATATATATATATATATATATATATATATATATATATATATATATATATATATGGAAGCACTTCACCAGGGAAAAGATTCCTTCATGTCAGTTTTCACCGACGTTGAGAAACTAATGAGGGCAAGACTAGAGAGTGACTGTAACAACACGTGAACCTGCAAGAGCGGTCTGACAGTGACTGTTAGAGTTCAACACCAAGAAGCGCAAGCAAATGGGTGGTGGATAATAAAGAGTTGGGACAAAAGGTGCTAACCTGGAAGAAAACCTGTTACAGAAAATGATGTACCAAACCTATTTCCTAAGGCTCGTAAATTAGATAATGTCAACGGTGTATGGAACACTGGAAATGATGTACTGTCTCTAAGTATAAGTAACAAGTCACTCAGAATACTCAAAGCCATCAGTACGAACTCGCCTGTTTTTTTTTATATATGATGATGGTTCCAGGGATCATCGCCCCCGCGGCCCGGTATAAAACGAGGCTTCCTACACTGCCCATTGAATATTGCAGGAAAAATAATTACTAAAAAATATACAGGATTTAAGCATAAGTTAAAGCTAAGTGTATAACGAATGAGAAAAGACGTTTGCAAAGATTCACCTGACATATTGTTACGAATCCCCGTCAATCATATAACAAAGCTGGAAAAAATCAAATTTTCCACCAAAATCATAAGAGAATTGAAAGGCACGAAATACCACATACTAAAAAATCTGAATCTCATGTCTCTAAAACAGAGCAGAATCAGCTGATCAATGATCACGTGCAAGGTATGGCCAGTGTACACGACGACAGACTTTGATATATGTGAACCATGGCGTGTGTACCCAAATGACTCACCTGAATATTGATAAGAATGCCAATAAATAATTAAGTGACGAAGTGAAATTAACTAAAAAAAACAGGTGAAAAAAAAAACTCTATATTTATTAAATCTGCAAAATAACCACGGGGGGGGGATGGGGAGTTGAATGATAGGCATTTCGTGTTGCAAACAACATATCAAGAGCTTGCAATGCTGCAGAAAAGAGGAAGCCCAAGCAAATTCGTTCAAGGGGGTCGTATTTCCTTGGACTTCCTCCTCTTTTCTGCAGCATTGCAAGCTTCTGATGTTGTGTTGATTGCAACACGAAATGCTCAGAGCTATCATTCAACTCCCCCCGTGGTTGATTTGCATTTATTCAAACTCAGATACGATATGATTTGAATAGACTGATGCAATGGTCGGAGAAGTGGCAGATGCAGTTTAATATTGACAAATGCAAAGTTCTAAATGTTGGACAGGTAAATAACCATGCCACATATAAACTAAATAATGTAGATCTTAATACTACTGCTTGCGAAAAGGATTTGGGAGTTCTGGTTAGCAGTAACCTAAAACCAAGACAACAGTGCAATAGTGTTCGCAATAAAGCTAACAGAATTCTTGGCTTCATATCTAGAAGTATAAATAATAGAAGTCCTCAGGTTGTTCTTCAACTCTATATATCCTTGGTTAGGCCTCATTTAGACTATGCTGCTCAGTTCTGGTCACGGTATTACAGAATGGATATAAATGTACTGGAAAATGTACAGAGGAGGATGACAATGATGATCCCATGTATCAGAAATCTTCCCTATGAGGATAGACTGAGAACCCTGAATCTGCACTCTCTCGAAAGGTGTAGAATTAGGGGGGATATGATCGAGGTGTATACATGGAAAACAGGAATAAATAAAGGGGATGTAAATAGCGTGCTGAAAATTTCCAGCCAAGACAGGACTCGCAACAATGGTTTCAAGTTGGAAAAATTCAGGTTCAGGAAGGATATAGGAAAGCAATGGTTTGGTAATAGAGTTGTGGATGAGTGGAACAAACTCCCGAGTACAGTTATTCAGGCTAAAACGTTGTGTAGTTTTAAAAATAGGTTAGATAAATACATGAGTAGGTGTGGGTGGGTGTGAGTTGGACCTGACTAGCTTGTGCTGCTGGGTCTGGCGCCGTGCTCCTTCCTTGAGTGGAGGTGACCAGACTGGGTGGGTCATTGGGCTAATCCGGGGAGGGTGGGTCATTGGGTTAATCCTGGGGGGAAGGGAGACATGGACCTGCTCCGCATGGGTCAGTAGGCCTGTTGCAGTGTTCCTTCTTTCTTATGTTATGTTCTAAGCCTACAGGGGCAGGGATCAAGCACATCAGTAGGCTGAAGGTTGAGACAGGACCCAAGAGCTGGAGAACACCCGCAAAGTCTTCTGGAAGTTATGAGATGGAACCAAGAGCTGCAACATAACCTCCAACCTCATCAGACTCTTGAACACGCTTAACTCAAACGCGAGTTGTCACTACCGTAGACTACAAGGGTTACTCTTTATGTCAACGTCCAGGTAATATATACTGTAGACTACCGCAGGCTACATGGGTTACTATCTATGTCAACACCCAGGTAGTATCTACCGCAGACTAGAGACTGTGTCTATCATTTACCTCAAGGACAGTTATGCTGTCACGTATATAATTCCTATCATTCTTCAGATAAGAAAATAACTTACGTAATTTGAAGCTCAAAGCAATAATTTTTGAACTGCTTTCAAATTAAATATAATAAACTACTGTCAGAAGCAAAATAAATGCCTCTACTGCCAAAATGAAGAATTAATTACGACATCCAAAGCAGGTTCTTTCTATGTAGTTCTCACAAGTGAAGTTATACCGAAAAATGACCTTAATCCTTCCCCCCAACTTTATAAGTTATCAAGAAACATATAATTTGTCAATAGTTAATACAACTAGGGCGATTCACCCAGTGTAGGGAACCCAACAAGAATAATAATATGATCACTACTGCTCACTCCGCAGCCATCTTTGCAGAAGTGCATGAACATAACGAAGCAAATGACCCAACGAACTAAAACATCCCAAGGCCGGTTTTCAAAGAGAAATCACTCTACATCCCACCTAGAAGTAAGTTAAGCTAGCCGGCTTCCATCATATTGTCCCATGATATTGCCATGCTCACGCCCCTAGCAGAACGTCAAATCCCAAAAACCAGTCACCTCTACTCATTCCGATTTCTGCCCAAGCATTCGAAAACTTCCTCACCTGCTTTCAGCATGTCAGTCTTAATCCCGCTCACCCACTCTGTATTAGCCTCTTTCAACATACTTATTGCCTCACCCATTTCCTTCATGTACACCACTAGTTCATCCCTCTTAAATCTTATTCTTCTTTGCCTTATGGAT
This sequence comes from Cherax quadricarinatus, assembly GCF_038502225.1. Classification (NCBI taxonomy): domain Eukaryota; kingdom Metazoa; phylum Arthropoda; class Malacostraca; order Decapoda; family Parastacidae; genus Cherax; species Cherax quadricarinatus. The sequence goes on from NC_091309.1 coordinate 18,618,224, forward strand.
AAAATCTCAGCCACTCTTTCATCTATATAGATCAACTTTTCAAAATATTATCTCCATTTATCCAGTACCTCCACCTCCCCCTTTAACTTACTGTCACTTTCAATCTGACAAGTTCATTTGCTGCCCAAACTGTCTCACTTTGTCTCTCAAAAAATGCCGACAAAGGACTCTTCGAGATATTGAACATACCTTCTCATTCTTAGAATCAAACCTGATTAATCCCCCATTTCCTAGATGCTCTATGATTCCTACGGATTTCGTGCTCAGCCACGATTATCATAATCTTCAAAAGTGTTTCTTATACTCGGCAAAATTTGCTTATGATCACTTATGAATTCTCCAATTTGTTCTTTTGTACCGCCTTACCACTCCTTTAAAACAGCTTTAAGCAGTAAAGTTGCTTCGGTTCAATAACTTGTAAGAAATATTTCAGCTGGGGCTACAAATCTACCTTCCTACGGGTAAGGCAAATGAGACTTGTCAGGACGAGGTGATTTACATCTCCCCAGCTCTAGGCTGTATACGAGGCACCACAGTAATTATCTTACCACTTTACACGAAGACTAAAGTTGAGATAAGTAACGTTCTAAAACACATTTACATTCACTAAACAGACTTTATATTAATAGTGCCGAACGGGTAAAACATGCGATTTTGGCTTAAATAGCAACGCTCTTCTTGCCAAATAAGGCAAGCAAAAATTTGAGCATGCAGTAATTTCGCAAAAATCATTCTGAACCTAAAGAAAAAAAAATTCATTGTGTTTGTTTATTATTAAATTATTGTAAGCTATTCTAAAATATATTTAGTTGGATTAGGTTAAATTAAATTGCGCTTGTTATATTAAGGTTAGGTAAGTTTTCTAAGGTTCTTTTGGTACAAAATTATTAATTTTTACATTAACATAAATGAAAAAAATATATCTTTAAACGTACGAGAAAATTTTTTGAAAGAACTTAATTTTAAATGAGTACTTGCTAACTGACCAGTTTTACTAATTCGGTACGACATCACGACACTTACATTATATATATATATATATATATATATATATATATATATATATATATATATATATATATATATATATATATTTATATATATATATACATATATAATATATATTTATATATATATATATACATATATAATATATATTTATATATATATATATATATATATATATATATATATATATACATTTATATATATATATTTATATATATATATGTATTTTTTTTCAACAAGTCGGTCGTCTCCCACCGAGGCAGGGTGACCCAAAAAAGAAAGAAAATCCCCAAAAAGAAAATACTTTCGTCATCATTCAACACTTTCACCACACTCACACATTATCACTGCTTTTGCAGAGGTACTCAGAATACAACAGTTTAGAAGCATACACATATAAAGATACACAACATATCCCTCCAAACTGCCAATATCCCAAACCCCTCCTTTAAAGTGCAGGCATTGTACTTCCCATTTCCAGGACTCAAGTCCGACTATATGAAAATAACCGGTTTCCCTGAATCCCTTCACTAAATATTACCCTGCTCACACTCCAACAGATCGTCACGTCCCAAGTACCATTCGTCTCCATTCACTCCTATCTAACACGCTCATGCACGCTTGCTGGAAGTCCAAGCCCCTCGCCCACAAAACCTCCTTTACCCCCTCTTTCCAACCCTTTCGAGGACGACCCCTACCCCTCTTTCCTTCCCCTATAGATTTATATGCTTTCCATGTCATTCTACTTTGATCCATTCTCTCTAAATGACCAAACCACCTCAACAACCCCTCTTCTGCCCTCTGACTAATGCTTTTATTAACTCCACACCTTTTCCTAATTTCCACACTCCGAATTTTCTGCATAATATTTACACCACACATTGCCCTTAGACAGGACATCTCCACTGCCTCCAACCGTCTCCTCGCTGCTGCATTTACCACCCAAGCTTCACATCCATATAAGAGTGTTGGTACTACTATACTTTCATACATTCCCTTCTTTGCCTCCATAGATAACGTTTTTTGAATCCACATGTACCTCAACGCACAACTCACCTTTTTTCCCTCATCAATTCTATGATTATATATATATTATATTATTTTATATATTTTATTATATATTATTTAGTTGTAGCTACAGTTAAATTAAGAGGTAGATGGGAAAAGAGGAAAATGGTAACAACAAGCAAGAGGGAGGTGAAAGTGTATAAACTAAGGGAGGAGGAAGTTCGGGTGAGATATAAGCAACTATTGGCAGAAAGGTGGGCTGGTGCAAGTATGAGTAGTGGGGGGGGGGGGTTGAAGAGGGTTGGAATAGTTTTAAAAATGCAATATTGGAATGTCGGGCAGAAGTTTGTGGTTATAGGAGGGTGGGTGCAGGAGGAAAGAGGAGTGATTGGTGGAATGAAGTAAAGGGTGTGATAAAAGAGAAAAAGTTAGCTTATGAGAGGTTTTTACAAAGCAGAAGTGTTATAAGAAGAGCAGAGTATATGGAGAGTAAAAGAAAGGTGAAGAGAGTGGTGAGAGAGTGCAAAAGGAGGGCAGATGATAGAGTGGGAGAGGCACTGTCAAGAAATTTTAATGAAAATAAGAAAAAAATTTGGAGTGAGTTAAACAAGTTAAGAAAGCCTAGAGAACAAATGGATTTGTCAGTTAAAAACAGAGTAGGGGAGTTAGTATATGGGGAGATGGAGGTTTTGGGTAGATGGCGAGAATATTTTGAGGAACTTTTAAATGTCGACGAAGAAAGGGAAGCGGTAATTTCATGCACTGGCCAGGGAAGTATACCATCTTTTAGGAGTGAAGAAGAACAGGCTGTGAGTGCGTGAGGCATTACGTAGAATGAAAGGGGGTAAAGCAGCTGGAACTGACGGGATCATGACAGAAATGTTAAAGGCAGGGGGGATATAGTGTTGGAGTGGTTGGTATTTTTGTTTAATAAATGTATGAAAGAGGGGAAGGCACCTATACCTAGGGATTGGCAGAAAGCATGTATAGTCCCTTTATATAAAGGGAAGGGGGACAAAAGGGATTGTAAAAATTATAGAGGAATAAGTTTTCTGAGTATACCAGGAAAAGTGTACGGTAGGGTTATAATTGAAAGAATTAGAGGTAAGACAGAATGTAGGATTGCGGATGAGCAAGGAGGTTTCAGAGTGGGTAGGGGATGTGTAGATCAAGTGTTTACATGAAGGATATATGTGAACAGTATTTAGATAAAGATAGGGAAGTTTTTATTGCATTTATGGATTTAGAAAAGGCATATGATAGAGTGGATAAGGAAGAAATGTGGCAGATGTTGCAAGTATATGGAATAGGTGGTAAGTTACTAAATGCTGTACAGAGTTTTTATGAGGATAGTGAGGCTCAGGTTAGGGTGTGTAGAAGAGAGGGAGACCACTTCCCAGTAAAAGTAGGTCTTAGACAGGGATGTGTAATGTCACCATGGTTGTTTAATATATTTATAGATGGGGTTGTAAAAGAAGTAAATGCTAGGGTGTTCGGGAGAGGGGTGGGATTAAATTATGGGGAATCAAATACAAAATGGGAATTGACACAGTTGCTTTTTGCTGATGATACTGTGCTTATGGGAGATTCTAAAGAAAAATTGCAAAGGTTAGTGGATGAGTTTGGGAGTGTGTGTAAAGGTAGAAAGTTGAAAGTGAAGGTGATGAGGGTATCAAATGATTTAGATAAAGAAAAATTGGATATCAAATTGGGGAGGAGGAGTATGGAAGAAGTGAATGTTTTCAGATACTTGGGAGTTGACGTGTCGGCGGATGGATTTATGAAGGATGAGGTTAATCACAGAATTGATGAGGGAAAAAAGGCGAGTGGTGCGTTGAGGTATATGTGCAGACAAAAACGTTATCTATGGAGGCAAAGAAGGGAATGTATGAAAGTGTAGTAGTACCAACACTCTTATATGGGTGTGAAGCTTGGGTTGTGAATGCAGCAGCAAGGAGGCGGTTGGAGGCAGTGGAGATGTCCTGTCTAAGGGCAATGTGTGGTGTAAATATTATGCAGAAAATTCGGAGTGTGGAAATTAAGAGGTGTGGAGTTAATAAAGTATTAGTCAGAGGGCTGAAGAGGGGTTGTTGAGGTGGTTTGGTCGAAATATACACAAACACTGATCTCTGGCTGAAGGAGACTCGAACCTACGAACCTTGGTGTGGGTAGATTGGTAAAGCACTGCGTACCTTGTTCCAAGGTTCGTAGGTTCGAGTCTCCTTCAGCCAGAGATCAGTGTTTGTGTATATTTCGCCTGCTCTTGCGAATTCCTTACACACACACACACACACATTATATATATATATATATATATATATATATATATATATATATATATATATATATATATATATATATATATATATATATATATCGTGCCGAATATGTAAAACTGGTCAATTAGCAAGAACTCCTTTAAAATTAAATCTTTTCTAAAATTTTCTCTTATATGTTTAAAGATATATTTTTTTGATTAATGTTATTGTAGAAAAATTTTATTTTGCACCAAAAGGAACTTAGAAAACTTACCTAACCTTATTATAACAAGAACAATTTATTTTAGCCTAACCCAACAAAATATATTTTAGATTTGTTTACAATAATTTAATACTAAACAAACAGTGAAATATATTTTTTTCATTAGGTTCAGAATGATTTTGGCGAAATTATTGCATACACAAATTTTCACTTGTCCTATATGGCAAGATGAGCGTTGCTATTTAAGCCAAGATCGCAAGTTCTGCCTATTCGGCACGACATATATATATATATATATATATATATATATATATATATATATATATATATATATATATATATATATATATATATCTTAACTACGCAACACAAGCCCCCGTGTAAATTTCTTGCAAGAAAAAATAAAATGTTTTCCTCAAATCTCAAGTCACATTAAAGAATATGGGCTAGTTAAACAGTGTAACTTATATAAATAATAATAACTGGAAAGCGATAATCTTGCAAAGGTGATACATCGCCTAGGAAATGGAAGGTAATCACTTGTGATTCAATGAGGGGAAGGTAGCTCCCGATCCTTGAATCCAGAGTCCCTCGCCAGCATCAAGGCACCCCCTTGAAGGGAGATTAGAAAGCACTGAAAAAAAAGGAAAACCTATATAAGGAAGTGGAGGAAAGGCAGTGGACGAAATGGAGGCGGGGGATGGAAGGAAATCAGATTGAAAGAAGGCGGTGTATGGAGGCAAGACAGAGTATGGAAGGAAAGTTTAGGGCCAGGCTTTGGAATAGGGCGATATAGGATAACAACTTTTGAATTTTTAACAAAAATGACAAGAACGATATACAAAAGTTTTCTGCTGGGAACACTAAGCTACTTACCATGATACCACTACAGAGCAGATGAGGTTAGGAGAGAAAAGGTGAAAGTTGTCTCCCTACGTCCGCTCCAACCGTTTCCAATGTCAGCAAGAAAACTGGACTTTACACCTTGCCGTAATGAAAATGTGCGATGAAAATTAATACGAAATTTAAAATGCTTAACCTTGTTTTACTACTGCTACTATTTACACCAAGTCCAGTGAGCACTTTAGCCCCTTGTACAACATATTTTCTCATACCCTGACATGCTACACGATAGGTAAGGCATCACAATCAATATTCATATAATGCCCAGTAGTGTGAGGAAGGCACCAGCCACAGCCATCAGGGGACGAAGGTATCACTCCATCAAACAAACTATATAAATTGAAACATTTTGAAGGCTGGCCTTTGATATTTAAACTCGCCAAATATTTATCAGTTTCTTGAAGGTCTGTCCACAACATGGGAATGCAATATAATTTTCTCCTTAGTTGACTGAAGACCTGGCCCGTATGTGTAATGAATATACCTTCCCTAAGTTTCTCACCATTATTTCTCCTTGTGAATCTCCCCGTATTCAGCAAGTCTCCTAGCACCTGTTATCTCAGTTCACGTACCTGGGTGTTAGCCTACAGTTATGGATAGCATCCTACGGGGTGGTGTTTACCTTAGATATGAACGGGATTTGAATGGGCTGAGGTAGGATAACTCTTAGCCTGCAAATTCAACGATGTAAAAAAAAAAAAGTTAAAATTATGTTTTAATTCTTCTTGTAGTCTGCAGTTTCTTAGAGAAAATTAGTTAAATGCAGTGTAGATGGTAAATACTGTTTCTAGTGGTTTCTGTTCTATATTTTTTATAATCTTAGTCTGTGGTTTTCAACCCACAACACACTGACAATTAAATTCACGTCAACACTGCTCTTGCGGCCTATAACGCTGAGCAACATGGAACCATTAACACTCATCCAGTACACAACCCACAACTCTAACAATATATAACAATCCTGCAGTATAGACCACTCATATAAACATAAGAATTAAGGAACACTGCAGTAGACCTATTAGCCCATGCTTGGCAAGTCCAAGTCACACCCACTGATATACCCGTCTAGCTTATATCTGAAGCTATCCAAAGTTCTTTCCCCAATGACGCTACCTGGATATTTGTTCCATTTATCAACAATTCTATTGCCACAAACCAGTACTTCCTTACAGCCCTTCAATACCCTTTCTATATCCTGTAAACATACAACAGTCTTGCAACATACAACACTCGTAAATATGTAACATACACCCGCAACATACAACCCACAACATTCCTACAACACTCCAACACGGAAACAAGACCTGTGGAAAAAACAGGTCAAAGACCTGGGAGTGATCATGTTGGAGGATCTCACCTTCAAGGACCATAACATTGTATCAATCGCATCTGCTAGAAAAATGACAGGATGGATAATGAGAACCTTCAAAACTAGGGAGGCCAAGCCCATGATGACACTCTTCAGGTCACTTGTTCTATCTAGGCTGGAATATTGCTGCACACTAACAGCACCTTTCAAGGCAGGTGAAATTGCCGACCTAGAAAATGTACAGAGAACTTTCACGGCGCGCATAACGGAGATAAAACACCTCAATTATTGGGAGCGCTTGAGGTTCCTAAACCTGTATTCCCTGGAACGCAGGAGGGAGAGATACATGATTATATACACCTGGAAAATCCTAGAGGGACTAGTACCGAACTTGCACACGAAAATCACTCATTACGAAAGCAAAAGACTTGGCAGACGATGCACCATCCCCCCAATGAAAAGCAGGGGTGTCACTAGCACGTTAAGAGACCATACAATAAGTGTCAGGGGCCCGAGACTGTTCAACTGCCTCCCAGCACACATAAGGGGGATTACCAACAGACCCCTGGCAGTCTTCAAGCTGGCACTGGACAAGCACCTAAAGTCAGTTCCGGATCAGCCGGGCTGTGGCTCGTATGTTGGTTTGCGTGCAGCCAGCAGCAACAGCCTGGTTGATCAGGCTCTGATCCACCAGGAGGCCTGGTCTCAGACCGGGCCGCGGGGGCGTTGACCCCCGGAACTCTCTCCAGGTAAACTCCAGGTAAACATTACAGTTGTGCAACATACAAGCAGACACTTTTGTAGCATAAAACCTACAAATTACATCCCACACACGTCCCTGCTTACCTGGTTTTTTTCACATGTTGGTTTCGGAATTTACCCCACGGCACGGTTTCAGTTGGTGCCTGCTGCATGCAGTCCAGCCCAGGCACCACAGCCCAGATGATGAGGGACTACCTGTAGCTCACTGGAAAATCCGGTTTACATCGGCATGAAGGTTTGCTGTCATCAGCGGATACCACTCTTATACAAATTATAATATAAAAGAAATATATTACAGTCATCAGATTTTGTATGTGTTAATGCCAGAAATAAATGGAATTGGGATAAGTGCTGTGTCTACAGGAGCAGTTTTTCACTATGGCGACCTCTTTAGGTCCAAGTTAGAAAAGTTAAAAGAGAAATTTGCCTACATATCCTGTTATTTCTTGTGTATGCATTGTGTGTGAAATTTCACCATATTACAGTTGTAAAGAGGCTTTCGCAAGATTATATGTTACATCTTTAATTTGTTAGTCTAGTGCCGAAAACATAAGATAGTCTAACAGGTGTTGTGAGGCAGAAGCGTCCTGTCGTAAACCTTTGTTTCTGGATTGTGTGAGTGTTATGATTTAACGTGTTGACCAGTATTAATTCTCAGCGACCAGTCATCTAATAAAACTCTCACTATATATAAAACACACAACCCTCCAGCAACATACAACTCACAACACTAGGAACATGAACCATACAACCATCCCGCAACAATATATAAGATTTCCTCTTCACAGCCCCCAAAACTTTCAACAATCTATTCACAAAATACTCATAACCTATAACTCAAAAATCGTGCAACCTATAATTCAGAACACACCCGCAACCTACGACACACTGCCCTTTCATATTTATTAGCACAGCGTACAACACTTACATATCTTTCACAAAGCATACAGCATTAAACAGATCAAAGCAAACACTTGCGTCTAAAAACAAACGTGTATTGCACACTGGTCTGTGGCACAAACTAATCCGCAAGAAACACTAAAGTAGAAATGAATGCTATGCTACGACTGAAGAGGGTCTCAGACTGAGGCCGAAATATACAGTACTCAACTTACCTTCTGTTTATTATCTGTTTATTTTTCAGTGGCAGACACTTGTATATTCGCTCCTTAATTGTCATGCCTAGGTCTAAAGAAAGAACAGTTGTACAAAACTTTATTCATTTATTAGTTTTCCGGAATCAATACCTAATATTTAGTATTCACACTTACATTAATTACTTACCTTATAAACGCGCCTCGCTTATCCGAGAGGGCGGAACGATGAATCCTGTTATACAGTCTCAAAATAAAGTGCACTGCACAAGAGGAGACGAACGAGGATACAGAGGAATATCTTGGAGTATGCTTAACCACTCACACGACAACTACTTAACAGAGCACTTCAGAGACACAAGTCGCCATAACCCCCGAAATAGTGAAGGACATGCCATTTAGTGAGCTGATTCACTAGGGAGCCTGTGTGAATGAGTCTGAGACGGATGAGGGAGTAGTGCTTCACTAATTACATTCACATCCTGGACACTGCTGCTGAGTGACCACCATTCAGTAAACACCCGCAAGTAGTGAGATAGTAAATGACCAACTCTAGACAGATGAACAGCAGCGAGTGGCGAGTTTACCGGCTGCAGGTGACTAGGTAGTGATGAGTGACTTGATCTAAACGATAAGTGACCAGTTAAAGGTGGTGAGGAACACATACGGGTGAGCACACACCAACGTGACACACCTCACAACACTTCACTATCGACTGACTGCACCCGCTCTGGCCACGTTCTCCCCGACCTGTCACTCCCAGGCTCCTACCGCAAGCCCCCAGACTCCTCCCACAAGGCCCAAACTATCCACCAGACCCATGGCTCCTTCCACTAGCCCCAGGCCTAGGCTCTACTCACCAACACCAGGCTTCAGGCCTAGGCTCCACCCACCAGCACCAGACTCCCATCTACCAGCCGCCCCAGATTCACCTCGCTAAACCCTGGTTCATTGCACTGCTTGAAGAGCAGCCACCTCCATGTGGCGAGTTCTGCGTATCTTGTGGGACTGTAGCTTGATAATCAGTCGCATAAAATAACAGAGTTGTTCACAATGTTTATATTGTCTATGTTTTGACTAATCTTTCACTGGATCCCATTCCACAGGTTCAGTATATCCATAAGAGTTTAGCAACTTCCCTTGAATAATAATAATAATAATAACGATCCACCCAGTTAGATGTATTATGACATCCAAATTCCTCTGACAGCCACCCTCTCTCTCTCTCTCTCTCTCTCTCTCTCTCTCTCTCTCTCTCTCTCTCTCTCACACACACACTCTCTCTCTTTCCTCTGCCTCTTATGTGTAATTTCTCTTGACCTCGCCTGGGATGGAAATATTCTCGTAAAAAAAAAAATCCATTTCTCTTGTGCACGCGATAGGCTATCCTGAGAGATAACAATTCCCAAGTGATATTATTATCATGGGAAGCACTAAGCCCGTAGGAATTATACAGCGCCTGAATTCCCAGGTGACAGCAACTCCGGCTATGCTGTAAATGATGAACCCGTACTAGAATGTTTGAAGATATCCTCATTGCCCTTCTGAAATCTCCCAGTCAAGGCTGACAGATTTCAAAACCTCGTATAAATCTTATCCTGCGTGATGGAATATAAGGAAACAAAATTAGTTTTTGTTCTCATTGCGTAATTATCATATACAATAGGGTAGCAGCACAATTCTTATGTATCCAATTTTGCTAAATTAAAAATGTCCTCCCACCAGACTCCCAAGGCCCCTCCAACTAGCCCCGATCCCCCACCAACAGTAGACTCCAACCCTAATTACCTGCCACTAGTCTCAGATTTTTCCACTAGCCTTTTAGAACCAAACTCTTCCCACTAGCCCTAAGCTCCTCCTCCCACAGCCCCAGATTCCTCTCGCTAGCCCCAAACTCTTCCTTCCTGAGCAAGACTCCCACTATGCCGAGGCACCTCCCACCAGCCCCAAGCTCCTCCCACCAGAACTATACTCTCAGTATTCCAAGGCTACTTCCGCCTTAGGCTCCTCCCACTAGGACAGAGCTCCCGTTAAAACTAAATTTCTCCACTAACCCCAGGCTCCTCTCACCTGTCCCAGACTTTTCACAAGCCCTAAACTCATTCCACGAGAGCTATACTCACTTTCAATATGAACCAGATGCCTCCCTCCCGCCCTAGGCAGAACCTACCAAGCCCAGGTTCCTCTCATTA
>NC_091309.1:18638980-18653980 GCF_038502225.1 Cherax quadricarinatus
TAAGTAAAAATTCACTTGAAGACTGATATACGGAGAAGAAAGTTGGTCTGTATATTTCGACACCAATTGGAGACCTCCTCAGCAGATGAAGAGGCCTCAAGATGGGGGTCGTAATATACGGACTAGATTCATGTTCGGTTTTTCTGTCTCTAAGTGTGTGTGTACACACACCTGTACATGGTACTTATAATGAAAATATTAGTATTATACATAATCATACACAATTATCACTTTTATGATATTTAATAATATTTATCTGTATCTATAATCTAAATATATTTTCAAAACTGGAGAAAGCTTCGTATCATGACTATACACAAGTGTTTTTAGTTACAAGTTAATGAAGGAAGAAAAATTTACATAACACCCACTGCAACCTCCCAGGCATAGACAAGTCAAACCTGAAGTCAGTAAGAGTTGTTTGGAAAACTGAATGTTTCGATCTGTAAGCGATCTGAGATGGATCTCCCGTACATTACAACCTCAACCCCGTCCACCTCAATGCACACACCTAAAGCATAGCTCGAGAAACAGAGGAGATACAGCTTAACTTCCTCAAGAGATCTAGGATCTGTAACTCAACCCTCCCAATTCTGTAATTTAGAGGGTAATTCAGCTGGAATATTTGCTGCATTTTGGTGAATTCATTCTGTTCAAGGGAGCGTTTTAATACTAGTGATGGACTCTTGCCCCAACGAATTGGATTACCTTCTCCCTCCCTGGAAGCAACTCGACTGTCTTGTTATTCCACAAGCGCAGCATGACACTCTATGGGTTTATCATTTCCCCTTGAATATACATACACGTGAATAAACAGAAAGGTGGACAACGGGGAGCTCGAACCGTGTTTCCCGAGATTGACAGGACAGGCGCTTTACCGCTGAGCTTCCGGGTTTCTATCAATCTTCCCAAGAAGTACAAGAGCTGGAGATCGACATCTTCACGAGGTCTAGGAGCATTATCTCAACACTAAATAAATCCAGCACCTCTAGTTTAAAGCTCAGGAGCTTCAAATCAATAATCCCAAGAGAGACAGTAGCATTAAATTAACAATCTCAACAAGCCCAGGAGCTGGAACTCAAATCAAACACTGAAAATATAACGAATCCCATCAGAAGAAACTAGGACTGCGATTTTCGTACTTCTGCACTACTATTACTACCACTATTACTGTATACAGTATAACAGGGAGACAATAATTGTGCCTCCCCACAAAACAAATACCTACATTATAGAGATATATATATCGGATGTGAAAATTTAGATATCCACGGATGCGGATGTGTATGAGGATGTCTTACTTATTTTGCGGATGCAGATGCATATGCGGATATCTGTTTACAGCAAAACGCGGATGCGGATGTAAGAAATTGTGCGGATGTTCCGCGGATGCGGATATCCCATACATCTCTACTACACTGCTTGTCGGAATTTTTTTTCTTCACTGTGTGCGCGTCTGTGCACACAGGAGCACCTCTTCTACTTCACTTCAACCTTTCAATACGAATGTAACTCACTTAGAAACTCTTATTGTTATTTGGTGTAGTTTTTAAACTGCCAATTTTGTAAATAAAAATAGATTAGCAGTTTCCGTGCGATAAAAATGTCTCTTCTGATCTGCTTCAAACTTGAACTGCTGATGTATCCTACATAGAGGAAAGATCAGATTATTACTGGCCTGTTTAGGGACCAGTTGATCCATTTTATTAAAAAAAATCGGTGCTATTATTTTCCATGTGATAAACTGAATGTTCATAAATGGCTTTAAACTTCAAGTACTGATGCATCTTACCCAAAAGGTCTGCATATTTTTAAACTGTGTAGGTGCAAATTTGCCATTTAAACATAATTAAAAAAAAATGGGGTTATTGCCTCTATCAGCTCCAAAATTTCAATACTGCGCAATGATCGTGTCGCCTTGTTATTGAGTATTTAAGTGCTAATTTAAAGTTTTGGACTGTTTTGGGCTGTTTAAGTGCCAATTTGTCATTTTACTGAACAGATAAATCTGAAATAATTGGAGAGCACCTCTTTATATCGACTTCGTATTTTCAACACTGATGTGGTAGCTATGCTCGATTCGTGTATGTTCCATTCTTAATCGTAAGAGCGTGGTTTCTCATATCCAACAACAGTGGAAAGAGGATGGCCAAGAACCTAACTGTAATCTCACTGAAAAATAATTTGTTGCATACAGCTTGTACCAACGTTGCTGACAGCGTTTTCGTAGTAGCTGAGAGTGGCCTGGAAAATAGACTGAAAACGGGAACCCCCACCCTGAGGAAGATTGGCAGATTGTGAAAAGTGGACCAAGCGGCTGAGTCTGCTTGCTTGTTGCCCTGAACGTCAGTGTGACTAGGGGCCCAGCAAGACAACTCTGTATTTGTTTGAAATGCAAAAGAACTACTGTGGTATATGAAGTACAGTGGGATGTGAGCGGGCAAGTTTCTGGATAGCTTGCAATGCACTTCGGGTGTTAAAATAACAACGAATGAGGGTGACATGATTACAATCTATATGACAGAAGAGTACTGAAAATAACGGCTGTTAAAATGATTTCCGAATCAAGTTAATATCCTTGGATTAGTCTACCTGGAAAAACAGCCACGAAGTTAGAACTTTCGATGTACACAATGACAGCATGAGAATGTGACTAAAAGTGTTCGAGAGAGTGAGCATGAGTTCGTAATAGACACACAAACTTTTGGGCAAGATGAACGTCTAGTCCAAAAAAAAAAAAAACGATGAAAGATGGCATCCTGCAGAGATTCATATTCCTCTCTTGCTCACATCTGACCCAACTCGCGGCGAAAATATCCTGGCTTTTCAGAGTCCTCAACAACTTTCGCTATGAATCGAAGTTTTGTCCAGAAGTATTTCACAAGAGGTTCGCTACCACCAGCGAGGGAACAGGTCAGAGAGGACAAGGTCCTCTTCTGGGGAGGCTGATATACGAAAGGGATCATGCTGGGGAGGTAGAGGTTCCATCTTCTGGGAAGGTTGTAGTGAGAGGCTGACACAAGCGAGGGAGCAGGCTGGGCAGGAACGAATTTTGGGATTTGCCGAGAGCTAGGATCCAGCAATTATTTAAGTTCTATACACGAATTCCACAAGAGCCGAGCTGGTGATCTCTTGATAGATTCTCCCTTCCGTAGGTGCTAAACCTTCCTTAAAACTATCTCCAGAACTTTTGATACTATACTTGTCACAGACCCTGGTTTATAATTCAAAGCTTTTCGTCTGTTTTCATATAAACAAAGACAACATTAGCCTTTTCCCAGATTTCTGGCAGCTGCCCAGTCTTCGGTGTGACATGTTGAAGATATCTTAGCAGAATTAACACTGCACAGTTTTCTTGCTCCTCTCATTACCCATAAGACATTCAGTTCCATCCATCGTTTCGTTGGCCTCTAAGTTCGGCTCCTGGATGACACACGCCCTATTACAGTGCTTTCCATGTTCGATTGTGAATATTTGCCTTAAACCTTCTGCTTAGTTTCCAAAACGGAGAGTCTGGTTGCAAGAGTAGTTCTTGTTAGCAATTAGCGGAATTTAAAGATCAAGCCTAAACCATACCATGCTCTGAATAACCCACGCGGATTTAGCGCTTCACATATAAAAAGTCTTTCCTCGCAAATCCCTCCGTATGCTTACTTCTCTTTTTTAAGGTTTATCACCTGGTTCTTTAGTTATTTTTATGTGTCTATTAAGCAGTTTCACTTTTGGGCCTCAATTTCATGTTATTTTTCAAATTAGCTCTCCACTATTCTTCTTAGTTTTGCATACAAATTTCTAATCCTTTTGCTGATTTCCGATTTCTTTTGCGGAGGTTTCATATTTTACATTGTCTGTCAAGCCCCTTTGCTTCTTTATATTCCTGCTTGAACCACGGGTCTCCTAATAGTTCTCGTTGTATTCAATATGAATTTCTCAGTCCCTACACTTTTTATTACACCTAGTATCTCCCGTGTAGAGTTTTCAAACTGATTTGTTTTTCTCTGAACTGGCTTCAAGAAATTTGTAGTCTAATGTGCCTCTCCCTCCATTTTTCTCTACAGTTTGACTTCCACGAGGTACCCAGATTTCAGTACTGCATGATCTCTGGTCCCCAGTGAATCACCGTATCCAAATATAATGTCTCACTGCCTTGTCTCCCCCCCCCCTCTTTCTTTCATCGTTTCCCTCACATGTTCCCTTGAACGGGAAGATTTGATGCCGACAAAGGGCTCTTCTCCCGTGAAATTGGAGCCACCCTCTCCTTCCTCGGATAATACCTGATTATCTCTCATTCTCCACCCACTGCAAGATCTTTACGGGTCTACCTCATGTGTTGACTGGTGAAGTTCCTCATCGCTGTTTCTACGAGTCTTGCTATTCACGTTTTCTGTTTCCAGAGGGATCCCAGTTCACCCAATCATTATTAGTATAAAAAAGAAGAATCACCCATTCATTATTCCTGGGGGTTTAAGCTTCCTGGAAACATTAGTTGTGATGAAAGTTAAGACACTTGTGCAACATCTGGTTATCTTTATTGTAGACGTTTCGCCATCCAGTGGCTTTATCAATACAAATTCTTGGACATAATTAGAAAACAGAAGAACTATATACAAAAGATGAGATAATCAGTCCCTCAGCCTTGGAGGTGGTGTTTACAACACAGTGGTTGTAGAGATTCTGAAGCACAGGTAAGGAGACTGGCGCTTATATAGGCGTCAGTGAAGAGAGACGTGTAGCAGACGAGGGCATAGTCACTGGTAGGCGGGATTCCCCAGTGGAAGTAGGTCCTTCCCAAATTGATGGGCTAGTTGTAGAAGTCGTGAAGGTCATGTAGATGTTCTCTGAATCAAGATACCATGATGTTGCAGTGCCTGACAAGTTCATGGTATCTTGATTCAGAGGACATCTACATGACCTTCACGACTTCTACAACTAGCCCATCAATTTGGGAAGGACCTACTTCCACTGGGAAATCCCGCCTACCAGTGACTATGCCCTCGTCTGCTACACGTCTCTCTTCACTGACGCCTATATAAGCGCCAGTCTCTTTACCTGTGCTTCAGAATCTCTACAACCACTGTGTTGTAAACACCACCTCCAAGGCTGAGGAACTGATTACCTCATCTTTTGTATATAGTTCTTCTGTTTTCTAATTATGTCCAAGAATTTGTATTGATAAAGCCACTGGATGGCGAAACGTCTACAATAAAGATAACCAGATGTTGCACAAGTGTCTTAACTTTCATCTTGTCGGTATTGTATACCTGTCTTACACAACATTAGTTTTGCTTTAGATCAGCTCACTCTCTCCGCTTCTTAACCTATTGTATCCATCCCCGCCCTGTTTTACTTGTAACGCTCTTCCCTTCGTGATTATCATGGGGAGTGCTAAACCCATACGGATTATACAGCGACTATGGTCGAGGAGGGAAAATGGAAGGCATTCAGGCTCAATTCACAGAATTGAGGCACAGATCCAATTCCCCAGATCAAGAGCCCCTCACCAGGATCAAGGAACCTCCCTTGAGGGGATCTCCCTTCGTGAAGGTACCTTGAAGCTCGTGAAGCTCTCTTTATCTAAGAGATTGGAGTGACTCTCCCTTCGGATCAATCGTAATTGCCTCCAATTTCCCAGGCGCAAACCATTACGGAATTAGGATCCCCATAATAATAATAATAATAATAATAATAATAATAATAATAATAATAATAATAATAATAATAATAATCCATGGGTCACAAAACAGGACTTGTCAAAAGGAGTCTGGCGCAGGAACAAACACAAGGAAATGGGAAGTTATGAGGCTCGATCCAAGGAGGAGAACTGCAATTCTTTATATTACGATCTCTTCATCAGCATCAAGATACTCCTCTTGAAAGTAAACAAACACAAGGATGAACAGGTCCTCCATCTATCATTTAAAACTCCTTAATGAACTAATCCTTCCAGGTATCATTCCAACCCCATTCATAAACAGGTGCTGCCATCTATCATTTCAAGCCCATCTATAAACAGGTGCTTCCATCTATCATTCCAATCCCATTAGCTATCCGTTTGGTCTCCCTAACGCTCTACAGAGACTCGGCTGATTCATTAAGATATCGATCGTTCACAAGGGCAGCTCTGAGCAATTAATTTGCTAATTCTCATCAGAGGGAGATGATAGGCCATCACCTACTTCAAACATTTCCATAATATATATATATATATATATATATATATATATATATATATATATATATATATATATATATATATATATATATATATATGTCGTGCCGAATAGGCAGAACTTGCTATCTTGGATTAAATAGCAACGCTCATCTTGCCATATAGAACAAGTGAAAATTTGTGTATGCAATAATTTCGCTAAAATCATTCTGAACCTAACGAAAAAAATATATTTCACTGTGTTTGTTTAATATTAAATTATTGTAAACAAATCTAAAATATATTTAGTTGGGTTAGGCTAAAATAAATTGCTCTTGTTATAATAAGGTTAGGTAAGTTTTCTAAGATTCTTTTGGAGCAAAATTAAAAATTTTTACATCAACATTAATGAAAAAAATATATCTTTAAACGTGTAAAAGAAAATTTTAGAAAGGACTTAATTTTAAATGAGTTCTTGCTAATTGACCAGTTTTGCATATTCGGCACGACATTATATATATATATATATATATTTTATATATATATATATATATATATATATATATATATATTATATATATGTCGTGCCGAATATGTAAAACTGGTCAATTAGCAAGAACTCATTTAAAATTAAGTCCTTTCTAAAATTTTCTCTTATACGTTTAAAGATATATATTTGTCATTAATGTTAATGTAAAAATTTTTAATTTTGCACCAAAAGATTCTTAGAAAACTTACCTAACCTTATTATAACAATAACAATTTATTTTAGCCTAACCCAACTAAATATATTTTAGATTTGTTTACAATAATTTAATACTAAACAAACACAGTGAAATATATTTTTTTCCTTAGGTTCAGAATGATTTTGGCGAAATTATTGCATACACAAATTTTCGCTTGTCCTATATGGCAAGATGAACGTTGCTATTTAAGCCAAGATCGCAAGTTCTGCCTATTCGGCACGACATATGTATACATATATATATATATATATATATATATATATATATATATATATATATATATATATATATATATATATATATATATTATATTTATATATTTATTTAGTTGGATTAGGCTAAATTAAATTGCGCTTGCTATAATAAGGTTAGGTAAGTTTTCTAAGGCTCTTTTGGTACAAAATTATTAATTTTTACATTAACATAAATGAAAAAATATATCTTTAAACGTAAAAGAGAAAATTTTAGAAAGGACAATGTACCAATGTATTCATGTTTGTGCTTTCTATCAACATATTCATATAGAATATAAAATGTACGGGGTGGTAGGAGAAGAAAATATTCAAACTGCTCCGGGGAGAACCTCGAGTTTTCCCTGAGGTACGTTTATTGTCTTCTCTGAGGATGAGGGTCCCCAGCAAAGTTCTAAAGGTGGTATCTCCCTATATTTGAATTACTTATATATATATATATATATATATATATAATATATATAATAGGTAGTAGGTTGGTAGACAGCAACCGCCCAGGGAGGTACTACCGTCCTGCCAAGTGAGTGTAAAACGAAAGCCTGTAATTGTTTTACATGATGGTAGGATTGCTGGTGTCCTTTTTTTCTGTCTCATAAACATGCAAGATTTCAGGTACGTCTTGCTACTTCTACTTACACTTAGGTCACACTACACATGCATGTACAAGCATATATATGTATATATACACATCCCTCTGGGTTTTCTTCTATTTTCTTTCTAGTTCTTGTTGTTGTTTATTTCCTCTTATCTCCATGGGGAAGTGGAACAGAATTCTTCCTCCGTAAGCCATGCGTGTTGTAAGAGGCGACTAAAATGCCAGGAGCAAGGGGCTAGTAACCCCTTCTCCCGTATAAATTACTAAATTTAAAAAGAGAAACTTTCGTTTTTCTTTTTGGGCCACCCTGCCTTGGTGGGATACGGCCGGTTTGTTGAAAAAAAAAAAAAAAAAATATATATATATATATATATATATATATATATATATATATATATATATATATATATATATAGTGCTTAATAGGTTAACTCGATTAAACATATCAAATTACATTCAAAATACATTTTTCCTAAGCTTTTCTTTTTTTCTTTTTGCATTGATATGTATATTTTCCTCTTGGAGTTTACCAGTACCTTTTCTTGTTCCTAAACTTCTGATTAGTTTTACATTATTCGGAAACAGTGACACACAGGACGCATTTCCCTCTAGCAGGTCGTTCACATATATTAGGAACAGTAGTTCTGGTACTGATCCTGGAGGAACCCCACTTGTTACTCCCTAACATTCGGATTTCTCATCCCTTACTGTTACTCTCCGCTTTCCACTCGCCTCCACACCTTCAACAGCCAGGTCGTTCAACTTCCATAAATCCATGTGATTCATCTGTTTTTTTTATGTCTCCTCTAACCAATCATGAAAAGCCTGTTCTTATCTATCTTATGTATTCCTCTCAGTATTTTACAGGTCATAATTACATATGTCTCACCTTGTTCCTCTGTCTTCCACAGCCGTCACGTTCAATTCTTTTAGTCTTTCTTCATACTGTACCCATCGTAGCTGTGGGACTAGTCTGGTTGCAAGCCTTTTCATCTTTCCAAACCTTTAAACCTGCTTAATTAGGTCGGGGCTCGAATTGGGTGCTACATATTCTAAGAGGGAAATGTACGTTATTTATAGTTCTAAAAAAAATTATCTGTCGTGACTGGCGCGCACGCGCGTTCGTACGTGCGTGTTTGTGAGGGGGGCTTAGTTACTAGTTGTCAAAGACACTTGTCGAAAGACATTTGACCTTTGTTTTGTGTGTGTGTGTGTGAGTGAGCGCGCGTGTGGGTGTGTTTCGTCTCCTCATTTGACTAGAGTTGCGAGGTGTCTTAATACGTGGACAACTTGGTGAAGAGGTTGGCCAACTCTTCAGTAGGATTGGCCGGGCTATGACAGGTCTTGAAGACGCAGGTCAAGTGCGCCCGCCAAGTGGTGCGTGTTTATAAAAGTTGACTGAACGACGGGTGGGGGGTAAGTCTCTGAGGAACACTCTCAACAAGCCTTTGATCGTTCTGATGAGACCAGCACTGCCTCGAGGGCAAGGCAAGATTTATCGGGGGAAAAAACTTTCGCGCTTTTTACGACAGATGTTATAAAAGCGCGGGGAACACGGTACCTAACATATTAATGCCTGACATTTTCTAAAATAAGGAGCATTACCCAGACTTTGGCGAGAAAAAATGTGTGTGTTGCAATGTGTGTCAATTGTATTATGCACTGTTGAGTAACACTAATGACACTCCATACGCACGCACTCCCATCTGTTATGTCTGTCCTATCTCTCCAAACACACAGGTACATACTCACCACACAACAGACCAAGTGTCTATCGACAAGTGCCTTTCACAACTGGTAACTAACATTATTAATCCCCATGCCTACCTACCTACTTTCCAATCCTTCAATACCCCGTCCCACACTCCCTCTGTCTCACACACACACACACACACACACAAAATATATAAAAATCTGCATTTAAATAATCCTTTTAACTATGGTTTCAAAACCCAGTCAGGCTGAAGGTATTCATTAATATACAATAAAACAAACATACAACATACGTCAAGTGAGGTTGAATCACCTCCACGACCTAACATATTAACGTCTTCACATATCATTAACGCACTCTCTCTTCCTCCAATATTCTAGGATTAAAAAAATAGAAAGAGCTGGTCGATTCCGAATTCAATGAAACAGGAAGAGGAGTTTGACCATGTTTGATGATTTGTTAGGTTTAAAGCCGATCGACTGCAAGAGGGTCCATTAAGCTCGCATTTCACCTGAATACCACCAAAAAATAATGCTTTAATCACTAACATATTGATAACTATGAAAATTATTGTGGCCATTCGTGTCCCCAAAATTATTGTGATCATTCGTGTGGACATTGTTGTAGGGGTCAGGTATAATATCCAACCTCTCTCCAGTATTACTGTCACCTCTGTAATCGACTGGAGAGGCTTGCTGTGCAGGCGAAACGTTTCGACAATAAAGATACCAACTGCTGTACATGTGCTTTATTCATTAATTTACCAATATCGTATGACATTAATAATATAACAACCATGTAATTCACTGTACCTGACACCTGAAGAAGATATAAACTACATATAATAACAACCATGTATTTCAGTGTGACTACTCGTGTCTACGCTGGTGACGGTGCTAGCCGCCACCACACAGGAACGATCGCATCTCTGCAAAGTGCTGACATTAACCTGATTTTGTGCGAATCATCATGGATATTGTTTCAATATTGTGGTGTTGCCATAATGAAGGACAGTCTCGCGTGCTCACTGGCCACGCCACTACACCCACCACTCCAACACTATGTTATAATCTTACATCAGGAGACAAAGTCACTTAGGAAACTTAGTGATAACTTAGTACATGACCGAAGTATTTTTTTTATATAGGTGAAAAAACTACCAGTACATCTTTAACCTTTAGTTGGGGGGGGGGGGATAAGCCGGCGGAACTCCTCGGCCAAATGACTGGTAATGACCAAATCTTCACTGAGTAGGTCTTCCTATAACTAGGACCCACGCCAGTGAAAAAAAAATCCTTTTCTCCTGACAAACAAAACATTGCCGCCCTGTATTTAAACTAAGCTTGTCACTAACATCTAACCATTTAGCCTACAATTTGAAAATATACAAGAAATAAAACTAAATATTCCAAGCCCTCCTTAACCAGTAAGGATACAGATTAGCTTTCGATCTATTTTCAAAGTGATGGATTTCTTAACGATTAACACGTGACATTAAAATTTTATATTTTTTAACCTCATACTTTAATAAGATATATTTCCAAGTGATGGAGTAAAACATCCTAGTATATAATTACCATTTCCCTGTATACCAGCATATCTCAAGCTATTTTAAGAAATAGTGATTTTATAATTGCTCTCCTGTCTCCCTTTCTATTTTCAAATCTCCAGTGGTGGAGGACTGGCTGTGTTGGATTGTAAATGTGTTGACGCTTCGAGTGAGGGAGTGCGTTCGAAGAGCGTAAGAGTTGGAGGGGTGCAGGGTACAGGCGTTGAAATTCTAAGGCCGATCACAAGCTTTCTCAAGTTATGACACAGAAACCAGACCCAGGAAAGGTCTATATAAAACTGACTGGAGTGTTACTGCACATGCCATGCCAGTTAATACTCGAATTTTTCGCTAGTTGCTGTACACGCGTTGAAAATCTGAAGCCGTTCAGACAAGGCGTTATCAAGTCATAAACGAAAATCTAGAGAAAAAAAAAAAAAACAGCCAACCACAAAGTTTTCCCTTCCAGGATATTTAATTATCATCGCCTATGATGAATTATTACATTAACTGAGAATGTAAGGATGCATCACGTAGTGTGTTTAAATTATATCACGTAATTGAGGGCAAACATAGTATCATACTGCACGGAGAAACTACCGTATCTGGATGAGTACCCTCGCTGTCAGGTTAGGCAGTCCATCTTTATATCACGTAATAAAAACGTGTTGATTTTAGTGTAACCTAACCTAAAGCAAGAATAAAAATTCTCTAAGCAGAAAACGCTCAAAACTAACGCTGAGAATACGCAAGAAAACGAAGGGTGTCAAATAAAGATGAACCAGGCAAAAAAGAGGGGACGGGGGAAAGGGGGGTCAGAAAATGACACTGACATAAAGCTCGCACTACTACAGGACAATACTTAGTGTTAAGGGTATTTCGACGCGACTTTCAAAGTCATGCAGCGTGGGAGCTCCAGACATACTCACAATATTGGCTTGTACTTAGGGCATGCCCAACACAGCTTCGTTTGCTCACTGCTTCATCAAGCCACGTTACATTGGGTCTTCAAAAGAGCCCAGTTCTGGTCCAGCTAATGGTCATGCTCCACCTACCACGTTACTTTGAATCTTCAAGAGACCACGGTCCTGGTTCAGCCACTGGTCACGCACCACCTCGAGAAAACTTATTACCTAACACGTCGATACAATTTTCTTGGGTTGGGTGGCCCAGGCAGGGCAAGACTGCAAGGGCAGGCTGGAATCTACCTCATTACATCTTACTGACGCTCCGTTGTGCGGTTTAATAAAGGTGATTCTTGGTGACAGTGAAGATGATTCTTGCTGGTGGCAGTGAAGATGATCCTTGCTGGTGGCAGCGAAGATGATTCTTACTGGTGGCAGTGAAGATGATTCGTGGTAGTCGTGAATTAATTTTTAATTTCTTTCTGGAGTGCTAAACCTGGTGATGGTTACACAGCACATGGAAAACTGGAGGTAACCAATGAGTCATGATCTAAGCAAGGTCAGGCTGCTGCTAATGGTATTGAACCATTCTTAGAGCGAAGGTGAGACCTGAGGCAACTTATTCACATGATAATGATTCTGTAATGAAGGTTATTCAACCTCATGGTCAAGGCTGAAGATCACTGACCTTGACCACGGGGTTAATCAACCTCACAGACAAAGTTGAAGACCACTGACCTTGACCATGGGGTTATTCACCCTCATGTTCAAGGTTGGAGACCACTGACCTTGACCAAAGGTTATTCAAACTCATGGTCAAAGTTGCAGACCAGTGACCTTGATCACGGGGTTATTCACCCTCATGGTCAAGGTTGGAGACCAATGACCTTGACCACGGGGTTAATCCCCCTCATGGTCAAGGTTGGAGACCACTGACCTTGACCACGGGGTTAATCCCCCTCATGGTCAAGGTTGGAGATCACTGGCCTTGACAACGGGGTTACAAGACTTCCTGATCTAGCTCCGTGATATACCAAGTAAATTAATGCAACAATATACCTAACACACATGTTAATGACAGTAGTATTATCCCATAAACAAAAACGTAGAGTTTAAAATCAATGTAGCTCTTCCAGAAATAACTCCGCCTAAAACAGACGTATAAAAGCCGCTGCGCAACCCAAGAAATGTATCCCGGTATCTTACAAGCCTAGCCCTCTCTCCACCTCGACGCATTGAAAAGAGAACATCACAGGCCGCTCATACAAGTGTAACTCAGTAAATGATAAAAATGTGTATGCCTATGCGTTTATATGTATACATTCGCGTATGTATACATACTTTCGCATGTGTTATGTATACTTTCGCGTATGTATACATACTTTCGCATGTGTTATGTATAATTTTGCGTATGTGTAAGCATATATGCATATGTACGCTTGTGTGTACGTGTGCATGTACATGTACAGATGTATATTTGTGCATATGTATACTATATACATATATATATATATATAAAATGTGTGTACTCACCTAGTTCTCACCTAGTTGACGTTGCAGGGGTCGAGTCCAAGCTCCTGGCCCCGCCTCTTCACTGGTCGCTACTAGGTCACTCTCCCTGAACCATGAGCTTTATCGTACCTCTGCTTAAAGCTACATCGCTTCCCAAACTATTCCACTTCCTGACTACTCTGTGGCTGAAGAAATACTTCCTAACATCCCTTTGATTCATCTGTGTCTTCAACTTCCAACTGTGTCCCCTTGTTACTGTGTCCAGTCTCTGGAACATCCTGTCTTTGTCCACCTTGTCAATTCCTGTCATGTCCCCCCTATCTCTCCTGTCCTCCAGTGTCGTCAGGTTGATTTCCCTTAACCTCTCCTCATAGGACATACCTCTTAACTCTGGGACTAGTCTTGTTGCAAACCTTTGCACTTTCTCTAGTTTCTTTACATGCTTGGCTAGGTGTGGGTTCCAAACTGGTGCCGCATACTCTAATATGGGCCTAACGTACACGGTGTACAGGGTCCTGAACGATTCCTTATTAAGATGTCGGAATGCTGTTCTGAGGTTTGCCAGGCGCCCATATGCTGCGGCAGTTATTTGGTTGATGTGCGCTTCAGGAGATGTACCTGGTGTTATACTCACCCCAAGATCTTTTTCCTTGAGTGATGTTTGTAGTCTCTGACCCCCTAGACTGTACTCCGTCTGCGGTCTTCTTTGCCCTTCCCCAATCCTCATGACTTTGCACTTGGTGGGATTGAACTCCAGGAGCCAGTTGCTGGGCCAGGTCTGCAGCCTGTCCAGATCCCTTTGTATTTCTGCCTGGTCTTCGATCGAATGAACTCTTCTCATCAACTTCACGTCATCTGCAAACAGTGACACCTCGGAGTTTATTCCTTCCGTCATGTCGTTCACAAATACCAGAAACAGCACTGGTCCTAGGACTGACCCCTGTGGGACCCCGCTGGTCACAGGTGCCCACTCTGACACCTCGCCACGTACCATGACTCGCTGCTGTCTTCCTGACAAGTATTCCCTGATCCGTGTTAGGTAAGACACATATGCAACAGTTAGGTATCTTTATTTTGAAACGTTTCGCCTACACAGTAGGCTTCTTCAGTCGAGTACAGAAAAGTTGATAGAAGCAGAAGATACTTGAAGACGATGTAATCAGTCCATCACCCTTAAAGTTTTGAGGTGGTCAGTCCCTCAGTCTGGAGAAGAGCATTGTTCCGTTGTTCTCTTCTCCAGACTGAGGGACTGACCACCTCAAAACTTTAAGGGTGATGGACTGATTACATCGTCTTCAAGTATCTTCTGCTTCTATCAACTTTTCTGTACTCGACTGAAGAAGCCTACTGTGTAGGCGAAACGTTTCAAAATAAAGATACCTAACTGTTGCATATGTGTCTTACCTAACAATCTGTCGGTATTTTATACCATTTTAATGTTCATTCCCTGATCCATTGTAGTGCCTTCCCTGTTATCCCTGCTTGGTCCTCCAGTTTTTGCACCAATCTCTTGTGTGGAACTGTGTCAAACGCCTTCTTGCAGTCCAAGAAAATGCAATCCACCCACCCCTCTCTCTCTT
>NC_091309.1:18658980-18683980 GCF_038502225.1 Cherax quadricarinatus
CACCTCTGGGTGGGTCACCAAGATACCTACCTTGCGGTTTAATACAACTGGTGAAAGAGCACATTTTATCACTAATAAAAAAAAAAAAATATATATATATATATATATATATATATATATATATATATATGTAATATTTCAATGCTTTTTTTTAAAGCACAAGTTGGCAACTTAGCTTATTCAGCAAGGACTGCTGTGAAAACAAGATATTAAACTTTTATGCAACTACACGAAAAGTCTAAAGGTCGTGAAATTTTATATTTGTCATTATGACCAATAAACAAAATAGGAATCATCCACGTGGAGACGAAGACAGGTAAAGGTTTCTCTGTATATTTCGACTTCGTTCTTAGGTCCTCTTCAGCAGACCACAAAGTAAGAAAAAGACTAATTTATATGGTAGCGTCTGGGCGAGATGTGAGGTTAGCCTCTGAGTTTGGTGGTTAATGTTAAGATTTTATTCGGATTTTTAACCCCGGAAGGTTAGCCACCCAGGATAACCCATGAAATTCAGTGCGTTTTTGAGGACTGTCCGATTTCCATTGGGGGTGCTTCAATCTTGTCCCCTAGGAAGCGGCGCTCACTAGTCGACTAAAACCCAGGTACCTACTTGCTTTCTAGGTGAACGGGACAACAAGTGTAAGGAAACACGCCCAATGTTCCCATCCTTGCCGGGGATCGAACCACGGACACTTAGTGTGTGAAGAGAGACGTTGCCTACCAGGTTGACTTGAATTGTATATAATTATTATAGATATAATGGTTATAATTATAACCATAATTTTTAAAGGGATGACCGGTAAGCCAGCGGAAGGCTTCGGTCAGATGACCAAAAGTTCCAGCGGTGGGTCATCATATGACTAAGATCCGCATCAGGAAACACTTGTCCTGTTTCCTGACAAACCTTACCTAACCTAACCTTGAATTGTATGATCCAATGCGTGTTCAGGTTCCATGAACCACTAATGGAGTGGTAAGGTTCCATGAAAACTAATGAAATATAAGGTTTCATGAACCACTAATGATAGATCAGGTCTCATGAACCACCACTAATATAAGATCAGGTCCCATGACCCACTAATATAAGGTCCCATGAACCACTAATGAAGTGTAAATGCAGAGGGAAGCGAACCTGCGACCTCTCTGCCTCGAGGTCAGGTCCTGACTGTGTTCCCATTCTTCTACGAAGATATAAATCTTCCCGGAGTAAAAAGAATCGCTTGTATAGACTAGTGACCAAAGCAAGGAAGCGCCCCCCCCCCCTCCCCCCACCAAATATCGTAACCAGATTGTATTATTATTACGGGAAGAACTAAGAGTGGATCCCGGAATTGTCCAGGGTAGAGGGGAAGCGGGTAATGCATTATTGCCGGCACTGAGGGAGGGATAGACGGCCGTGTGCACTGCAATGGTAGTGGTGCACTGTACGCCCAATGGCGCACTGCAGAATTCGTGGGTTGCAAATGTCAATAAACACTAATTGATTTTCATAATAGTAGTAATAATAATTCAACAAGTAACACCAGTGAGTACAAATCAAAAGTCTTTTATATTTATAACATAATTCAAGTCTACACAAATTTTGCTGCGATAGTAACTAGGCTAAAATAATGTTATTAGTCTACGAAAAATGACTGAGAAAGTATCCAATTATTTTATTTTTACGTTCGCTATCTCACCAGTTACTGACGATAACAACTGCCACACCGTACAATAAACACTAACAATTATACGTACAACCGGCTAACTTATTTCATTCAGGCGACATAGGCCTACTATATAACATCCTCCGTAGCTCGGTTGGTAACGAACTCAACTTACACACTGAAGTCTGTGGTTCGATACCTGGTACGGGTGAAAACATTGGGCGTGTTTCCTTAAGACACCTTGCTGTCCTTGTTCACCTAGCAGTAAACAGGTACCTGGGTGTTAGCCGACTGGTGTGAGTGGCATCCTATTTTGCCTGAAATGCTCTGCATAACCAGGATTTTTCTACACAGTAAGTCACTTATGTCAGCTAGGTCTGTATACGTTGTATCATGTACTTATAGAAATAAAGATTATTGTATATTATTATTAATCTTAATGTAGGAAAACGCTCATTAGCACTGTCCACGTCAACTAAAATGTCCTACTGAATATGTCAAGTACTGTCAGTCTGCACAGCTAATCCCTACTCATGACTCGTGAAATCCTACTACACGATAGTAAACAAATCCCCAGTCAGGGGTTCCAGCCCAACGCGTTCTGCAATTTGATTAGTTCATCAGTAATGCGAGTAAACAGTCAAGATTTCAACCTGCATAAAAGAGACAAGTAATGTTCACCACCCGCTACACTGACAACAACGTTCAACATCCGTTACATTGACAGCAACGTTCAACACCCGCTACACTAAAAGCAACGTTCAACACCCGCTACACTGACAGCAACGTTCAACACCCGTTACACTAATAGCACAACAGTAACGTTCAACACCCGCTACACTAACAGCAATGTTCAACATCCGCTACATTGACAGCAACGTTCAACACCCGCTACACTAACAGCAGAACAGCAACGTTCAGCAACCGCTACACTAACAGCACAACTGCAACGTTCAGCACCCCCTATACTGACAGCACAATAGCAACGTTCAACACCCGCTACACTGACAGCAACGTTCAACACCCGTTACACTAATAGCACAACAGTAACGTTCAACACCCGCTACACTAACAGCAATGTTCAACATCCGCTACATTGACAGCAACGTTCAACACCCGCTACACTAACAGCACAACGGCAACGTTCAGCACCCGCGACACTAACAGAACAACGTTCAACACGCGCTACACTGACAGAACAGCAACATTCAGCACCCGCTACACTGACAGCACAACAGCAACGTTCAGCACCCACTACACTGACAGCACAACAGCAACGTTCAACACCCGCTACACTAACAGCAATGTTCAACACCCGCTACACTAACAGCAACGTTCAACACCCGCTACGCTAACAGCAACGTTCAACACCCGCTACACTAACAGCAACGTTCAACACCCGCTACACTAACAGCAACGTTCAACACCCGCTACACTAACAGCAACGTTCAGCATCCGTTACACTGACAGCAAAACAGCAACGTTCAGCATCCGCTACACTAACAGCAAAACAGCAACGTTCAGCATCCGCTACACTAACAGCACAACAGCAACGTTCAGCATCCGCTACACTGACAGCAAAACAGCAACGTTCAGCATCCGCTACACTAACAGCAAAACAGCAACGTTCAGCATCCGCTACACTAACAGCAAAACAGCAACGTTCAGCATCCGCTACACTAACAGCAAAACAGCAACGTTCAGCATCCGCTACACTAACAGCACAACAGCAACATTCAACACCCGCGACACTAACAGCGCAACAGCAACATTCAACACCTGCTACACTGACAGAACATTATTCAACACTCACTACACTGAGAGAACAACAACGTTTAACACTCGCTACACTGACAGAACAACATTCAACACTCGCTACACTGAGAGAACAACAACATCCAACACCCGCTACACTGACAGAACATTCAACACTCGCTACACTGAGAGAACAACGTTCAACACCCGCTACACTGACAGAACAACATTCAACACTCGCTACACTGAGAGAACAACGTTCAACACCCGCTGCACTGACAACAGCAACATTCAACACTCGCTACACTGAGAGAACAACAACGTTCAACACTCGCTACACTGACAGAACAACATTCAACACCCGCTACACTAACAGAACATTCAACACTCGCTACACTGAGAGAACAACAACGTTCAACACTCGCTACACTGACAGAACAACGTTCAACACCCGCTGCACTGACAACAGCAACATTCAACACTCGCTACACTGAGAGAACAACAACGTTCAACACCCGCTACACTGACAGAACATTCAACACTCGCTACACTGAGAGAACAACGTTCAACACCCGCTGCACTGACAACAGCAACATTCAACACTCGCTACACTGAGAGAACAACAACGTTCAACACTCGCTACACTGACAGAACAACATTCAACACCCGCTACACTGACAGAACATTCAACACTCGCTACACTGACAGAACAACAACGTTCAACACTCGCTACACTGACAGAACAACGTTCAACACCCGCTGCACTGACAACAGCAACATTCAACACTCGCTACACTGAGAGAACAACAACGTTCAACACTAGCTACACTGACAGAACAACATTCAACACCCGCTACACTGACAGAACATTCAACACTCGCTACACTGAGAGAACAACATTCAACACTCGCTACACTGAGAAAACAACGTTCAACACCCGCTGCACTGACAACAGCAACATTCAACACCTGCTACACTGACAGAACAACATTATTCAACACTCGCTACACTGAGAGAACAACAACGTTCAACACTCGCTACACTGACAGAACATTATTCAACACTCGCTACACTGACAGAACAACAACATCCAACACCCGCTACACTGACAGAACAACATTCAACACTCGCTACACTGAGAGAACAACGTTCAACACCCGCTGCACTGACAACAGCAACATTCAACACTCGCTACACTGAGAGAACAACGTTCAACACCCGCTGCACTGACAACAGCAACATTCAACACTCGCTACACTGAGAGAACAACAACGTTCAACACTCGCTACACTGAGAGAACAACGTTCAACACCCGCTGCACTGACAACAGCAACATTCAACACCCGCTACACTGAGAGAACAACAACGTTCAACACTCGCTACACTGACAGAACAACGTTCAACACCCGCTGCACTGACATCAGCAACATTCAACACTCGCTACACTGAGAGAACAACAACGTTCAACACTCGCTACACTGACAGAACATTCAACACCCGCTACACTGACAGAACATTCAACACTCGCTACACTGAGAGAACAACGTTCAACACCCGCTGCACTGACAGAACAGCAACATTCAACACCCGCTACACTGACAGAACAACATTCAACACTCGATACACTGACAGAATAACATTCAACACCCGCTACACTGACAGAAGAGCAACATTTAACACCTGCTACACTGACAGAACAGCAACATTTAACATCTGCTACGCTGACAGAACAGCGACATTTAACACCTGCTACACTGACAGAATAGCATTCAACAGCCGCTACAATGACACATTTGCAAACATTTGCACCAAGATATAAGTGTTTTATTCTAATATCGTATCACATTCCATTAATGATTTTTTTCATGGGAGAGCGCTAACCCGTATGGATTATACAGGACATATAGGGGGAGGATGGAAGGTATTCAGGCTTAATTCAGGGAACTGGGGCACAGATCCAATTCCCTAGCTGAAGAGCCCCTCACCAGCGTCAAGGAACCTCCCTTGTGGGGCCAGCATTAAGGAACCTCCCTTGAGAGGCCAGCACCAAGGAACTAACCTTGAGAGGTCAGCATCAAGGAACCTCCCTTGATGGGCCAGCATCATGGAACTTCCCTTGAGGGACCAGCATCCAAGAACCTCCCTTGAGGGACCAGCATCAAAGAACCTCCCTTGAAGGGCCAGCATCAAGGAACCTACCTTGAGAGACCAGCATCAAGGAAGCTCCCTTGAAGGGCCAGCATCAAGGAACCTCCCTTGACGGACCAGCATCAAAGAACCTCCCTTGAGTAACCAGCACCAAAGAACCTCCCTTGAGTAACCAGCACCAATGAACCTCCCTTGAGTAACCAGCATCAAAGAACCTCCCTTGAGGGACTAGCATCAAAGAACCTCCCTTGAGGGACTAGCATCAAAGAACCTCTCTTGAGGGGTTTAATACTTATAACAGACAATTTGAGACGGTTTTGATTTTTTTTCCTTGCGAGACATTTCACTCTGCATTGTAATCACAAGTAGCAGCAACATTTTGAATATTTTTACAAAAATGGTGCCAAATATCAAGATAAATTTTATCATCGTCGGATTCCACGTTATTTTTTTTATATGAAGCATATTTACTGCAGGTGAACCTAACAAGGTAAGAAGAATCTTCATGGTTCTTTAACTCATCAGTAAACATTTTCATCTTTGACTCACGAATCAAATCATGCACAAGGAAACAAGGTAACTATATAGTCTTTCATACCATACTAGTAAAAGAGCTGCAATAGGAGAGTCAGTTCTCTCTCACCGAGATCTGATTTAGTACTGAAGTCTTCCTACTTGCAAGTGTACTATGTCACACAATGACTGTTTTTTTCCTCGTGATCTTTCCGCTGCGATACTAGGAGGTTCAATTTGAGCATCGAACTTTTCACTAAGAGTCAGTACATTACTCCAAGTATTATGAAATACCGCTCTACTGGTTTCTTGTGTGTGTTGGTAATAAAGTAGTTAAATCGTTTTCAAATTATTGAAAAAACCGAGATTCACCGAGTCACACCGAAGTAATATTTGGCTAGGCTTGGTTACCTTGCTTGTAGGTTCAGAAACTAGTGGGTTCAACAGAGCAGCTAAACTCAATATTAATCAAAAGTTTTGTTATTTTTTTTTACTTCTACAATTATTTTTTGCGTAAGAAAAAGTCTGTCAAAGTGGCCTAGGGGGCCATGTGGTCCCTGGCCGCACCTAGATCCGCCCCTGGAAAGAACTCAAACGGTACTGATCATACAGAACCTAGAGAATGGGAGACAATTTTACTTTTGATCCGAGGAAAGGGATAGCAGCTCCAATTCCTTCAATCAGGAGCCCTTCATTGGTATCAGGATATGACCCTCTAAGTGTAACAAGTCTGAAAATTGCCACTAGCATATTTGTCATCACACAAACAACTCTTCAATGCCTAACTGATGCTTCATTCAATTGTTTACTGCTTTTGCTAGCAACCTGACCAAACATCTCCGCTGATCATCTCTGAACAAACATCTTTAAATGCACTGGTGTTTACATAAACAAACTTTATCTGTTTGCGAGAGAGGAACTGGGAGGAGCGATAGAGAATCCTTTAATCCAGGGAAGCTGCTTCCTCTCGCCCCTCTCCTCCCATGATACCACAAAAGACTACATAAGGAATAGGTGAATAAATGTAATAAAGAGGGGGTGATGAGCAAGACAAGAAGGAAAATGAGGAAGAGAAGGAAGAGGAAGAGGCAAAGATGAAATGAAATTAATGACTCGGAAAATTAATAGGAGTACAAAAAGAAACATGACAAAGAACAGTAGGGAAAGGAATAGAAGGAGAGGAATGGTAAGAGGAAAAGGCTTCAGAGCATAAAAGTCATTAAATATTTGTGGAAGCGGACCAAGGCGTTCCTCGCTAAAAGGACTGTATGAGAAGTCGACAAAAGACATTTTTTTTCCTGCCGTCATCTTTCGGTGAAGGACAAAACGGCGTGAAATTAAGAAATTTAACCAAAAATGTTCACTCCTTTTCCAAAAACTTTTGAAAGTTTCAGAAGTAAATACAGTCAAATGTAATACCACACACACACACACACACACACACACACACACACACACACACACACACGATCAGTGAAGATCAGCGATTAGTGAAGAGGCGGGACCAGGAGCCGAGTCTCGACCCCTGCAACCACAATTAGACGAGTACAATTAGGTGAGTACAGACACACACACACAATAAGAAACTGATAATATATGAAAATATAAAAAAATATATATGCCCAGAGCTTTATAAAGATTTCGGAGTATAAATACGCCTTTAGCTCTTAATAGAACGTGGAAAGAACCATCTGAAAGACAACAATTGTAGAGTTCTCTATCCTGTCTTACTTGTAGTACTCAGGTTTCTTGTGAAGGAACAAAGCATTACAAGGGAGGCCAGGAATTTTCTCCTTAAGTGGCACTTAATATTCAGCTTCTTGAGAAAATATCAAGACAATGTCTCCTTCATGTAGACTGAGGTACTTTTCGTCTTTCACACAGAATGCTGAATGACTGATCGGCAAACAGGTAGAGTAATGTTACAAGAATATAACAATGGTATATAATATATAACGATGGTATATAGTATATAACATCGACAGGTAACTAAGACATGTACAACATGTAGGCATCTTTATTCCGAATTAAAATTCCTAAATGTTGCATAAGTGTCTTACTTACCCAATGTTACAAGAACATTGAGGACTCAGTAAATACACAGATGGTACATTTACAAAAGCTCTACAATAACTCATCAGAGAACACACAATTGGTGTATCATCACAGGGAAGCAGCAACTCAGTCAACACACGAGTATACAGCTGCCAAGTACCGACCACTGAATGAGCAGTTGGCGTCACCTGTGTTTATATTAATCCCTACTTAGTGACTAATTTCGATTTAATATAAAAGCGAAACTTGATCTCAATGACTCTAGGGGCAGTTTGAAGACCTTAAGTGTACCCAACACGCTCCCTCTTCCCTCACATTTACAGCCTCCTCTTCCTTCCCTCACTCCACATCACCCGTGCACCTCCACAACAATAATATTCATTGTTATTATTGTATTCATATGGAAGCTGTGAATCTAGAAGGTAATCAGATTTGATCTAATAGGAAAATTAATGTGGCTCGAATTTCCTGAATCAAGAGACCTTCACCAGCATCAAGGCACACCCCTCTTGACGGGACATATTACTAAATAACGTGTTACAAAATTTAAGGTATTACTGGTTATTTACGTAAAAACCACTGCTATCATTACATTAATGATTTACAATACCGACAAGATGGTTTTGGCAAGTTATTTTCAATAATAATAATAATAATAATAATAATAAAGATACCTGGGTGCTTAATATACGTTTAATTCATGAAATCAATAGTAATGGGGAACTATAATTTTCCAGACTACTCTCAGAACAAAATATTAAACGCACAGCTTTAACAGAAGTGAGATTTTTTTTTTCAAATCGTCCTTACTATTTGCCTTACTATCAGATGCCATTTTTCTTAAATATAATTCCACAGCCTACACAAATATAGCATAACTAGATAAACAGACGTGTGCGTCCGTCACCACGACGACACAGTCGTAGGACGACATAACGGATGGCTTTGGAAAGTGTGAATACCAAGTGGGAGGTGTGATTACTACTGGGAGGTGTGAATACCAACTGGGAGATGTGAAAACCATTGGGAGGTGCCAATGCCACTGGGTAGTGTGTGAATACCACTGGGAGGTGTGAATGTCAATTGGAGGTGTTAGAATACCACTGGGATGAATGTGAATACCGCTGGGAGGTGTGTGAATACCAACTGAGAGGTGTGTGAAGACCTCAGGTCTCTTGAACCTGGAGTGCAGGATCAATAAAGATCGATGGAGCCTCCTGAAAGCACCCACACTTCATCCTAACAGCTACACTCACTATAATACAAGAATACTAAATCCTGCGCTCGCCGATTTGTGTTTGCGGGGTGGTCAGTCTCCCAGGCTCCTGATTTCCTTATAACATGCTTCCATCGGTATTACTGGTTTCTGACCACTTGGACTTTACCATACCTACTCTTGAAACTGTGTACTGAATTTGCCTCCACTAAAGACAGGTTTATTGATTTAGACACGTTTTGCCTGTGTAGCAAGCTTTATCGATCTAATACAGAGGCGTGAAGATGGGGAATGTTATAACAGAACCAGTTGAAGAAGTGGAGACATGCAGTAGTTGACGTAGTCATACATGGGCAGGGCCCGACCTAATCCCACTGGTGGGCCCCGCCCACGTGTGACCACGTCTTCACCTGCTACATCTCCCCGCTTCCATTCTATATAAAATTTTTAGTCCTCGTGCCTCTGTAAGAGATGGGTAAAGCTTGCTGGGTAGGCGAAACGTCTCTCAGCAAGAATACCTAGGCGTTGCACATATGTTTGATACCTGTCTAGCGTAACAACACCATGTAACAGTGGT
This sequence comes from Cherax quadricarinatus, assembly GCF_038502225.1. NCBI lineage: Eukaryota > Metazoa > Arthropoda > Malacostraca > Decapoda > Parastacidae > Cherax > Cherax quadricarinatus. The sequence goes on from NC_091309.1 coordinate 18,668,891, forward strand.
ACAGAGGTCTACAATTTCATTTCCACTGGTTGTCCCTACCCACATGTGATCATATCTACAACCACTGCATCTCTCCACTTCTTCCACTGCCTTTATTATCAAAGTCTCCGTCTTCATGTCTCTGTATAAGATGGGTACACACCACCCCTGCTCACTGCAAAGTAAGCCACTCACAAAAGAGCTTACACTCGTGCTGTGTACAATAGCTCACCTACTCGTGAAGATTGTACCATAAATAAGCCTCCCATCTCTCTCTTCCACGAGGTTTTCACCATGAAATATTGTCATGAACACTCTTGCAGTGTTCATATCAGTCTCTCTCTTGAGGTCTGCATCATAAGAAAGCCGGACATGAACACCCCGTAGTAAGCCCGTCTCACATCAGCAGGACGCTTAATATAAGTGAGCGTCGGCACTCGTGTGTGTGTGTGTGTGTGTGTGTGTGTGTGTGTGTGTGTGTGTGTGTGTGTGTGTGTGTGTGTGTGTGTGTGTGTGTGTGTGTGTGTGTGTGTGTGTACCTGACCTTTACAGAAGTGTAATACACGGAACCCATTACTATGATGGATGTGCTCTTCACTTTCTGTGCACCCATTAGCAAATTTAGAAACCTTTTAATGAAATTGTATTATTATTGCTATTATTATTAGTGAATGTGATACATCTCAATACCTAACTTTTAGCAATAAAGAATAAGGCGACAGTATCTTAAGCCTAGCTGTATTTGCAGATTCAAGTCATAGGATATGTTACTGCGGCTGTAACAGCAAGCACGTCAGAGTTATTCTTCCTAAGTTTGTAATTTTTTATTGTGTTTTAAAATAATTTTTCGTGTCCTTTATACAAGATATATACATATGATTTTGACTTAGAAAGTTGCAGTGTTGCAGCTTTATGATCGGTTTTACTGATTTCTGGCAACCAGGGCACCGACGATATATGCTGAAGAATAAAAGGTCACATTACCGTGGCTAAAACAAGCCATAAAAAATCCGCGCTTAGGAGAGGAACGCGAAGACGACGTTTCGGTCAGTCCCGGATTCACCTCTTCCTTACATACGTATTTTACTCAAGATCAAGACAGTTTAGGTAAAACCCTTGTGGGGTGAGCGGGGAAGATGGGACAGGCGAATAATTGAGTTGGGAGGAGCATCTTCAGCTGTAGACAGAGTGCGAAGGCTAAACCCATCAGCTAAGCACTCGAGGGACTGGAGCAGGCTGTTCTAGCATCAGGCTTATGTTCGTTGGAGGTCTTGAGTAGTTGGGCAACAGGCTTGGTCAAAGGAGGGGGCAGCAGGCAAGCGTCACAGAAGGCAACTCACATGTAGGGTGTTGTTTGAATGTGGTTGTTATTTAGGGTTTGTTGAGGATCAGTTTACAAATTCCTTGCTTCTAGAGGTGGTACAGTTGTGTCCTGGGTCCAAATGTGTTACTATGTGGTTCAACGAACTCCCGTACTTGCGTCACTGTGAAGTGATGGGGTGGTTCACTGGCAAACTTGACAGACCCAGCACAGAGCCCTTTATATAGTTACATATCAGTCATCGCAGTTGGATGAAGGTGTTTAGAACGTTAGAATGTCCCATGCTGGTGTACTGGTGTAGGTGTCTTCACCATCCTCTTCCTCGGAAGAGGATTCTGTGGGTGAGTCTACATGGGTACTGGCAAGTGACTGTGGGTTGTTAGGAGCAGTGGTGAGGTGTAATGGTGGACTGTCAGCTGGCTGAGAAACGTGGAAGGCGGTGGTTGAGTCGGCAGAATCTTCGTTGTCGACGATGGAAGCAGTTGGATATGTTTCAGGGTCTGCAGGTGCAGTGAAGTTCACAACGTTGGGAATCTTCAAAAAGTCGGCGTTTTTACTAATAAAGTATATACACACAAAATTTTCAGTGATACAGTTACTGCTAGGACCAAGCATTGAAATGAGCTGAGACAGCACAAAATCTACCGGTACCGGTATATAAAGGCATAAACCCCCTAACCTCAACAGAACCCTTCAATGAAGAAACAATAGAAAGCTAGATAGAACGAGAATAAGTAAATATTATACCATAAGAGGGGCAGCTATTATCAGATTCACTATGACTACCTTCTTCAATAATCTCACTCCATCAGCAATCATTCTGCCCTAAATTTACTGCATAACTTCAGGCTTTCCATATTTGATGAAATCTCCATACAGTGTAATCCAATGTATCATAGAAAATAACATTTATATTTGGAATATGTTCTGACAACAGACATTCGAGAAATCATGTTCATTAGCCATTTGGAAGCTTGGGCAAATATACTTCTAATTATTAGGTCTACTCCAGTAAAACAACACTATACTAAATATAATGCTGGATCCAGGTTTTGAAATAACTAAAAGGTAGGCTAACTGATCTTGTAAAATATTTCAAGGAACTGACACCCTTGAAGGGAAGGGTAATTCTAATTACTGAGAACAAGAACACTTCACCAGCATCAAGGCACCCCACATGAAGGAACAAACAGGTAATACTAGACTACATTCACAAACTACAAACCCTCCCACTGCTACAACCTACTTAGTAAACGAAATTAAATCTAAGAAACGCTGGGCTAATCAACGCTCCGTTCATTTCAGCTATACCTGTTGATTGCCGCCCAGTCCCAAGGCACTTGGTACGAGTTATTATGGTCATTTGGTCAGGTCGTCACATGATAATCAAAATACGTAGTCGTTGGCTCCCGTGACATGGGTGATTGCTATCATGGAAAAGTCGTTCATAAAAATTACCTTATTAATATACTAAAATGAGCTAGTGATGTTTATCTGAGAGCAAATCCCCTTGAGCTCACAATCAGTCACGCTATTTACAAACGGAGAAGGGAATTAAGATAAAAGTTTAGGTCATTACTCACTGGCTGGACACTGGCAGGTATATAAAGTGGAGAACTGATATAGCCAGGATAATGTTTACATCTGGTCATACTGATTTGTCAATAATTATTTTAACACACTGATACAGTAGCGACCTGACTAATTTGTGATTTACTACGCTGGGTACAGCAGTGAGTTGATTAACTTGTGTTTTAATAATTCCTTTCAGTGCACTGTTAAACCTATTTTTTTGTTTTGTTTTGTTTTACATAAATATGCTTGGCGAAGCGACTTATGCCGCATCTTCTATATATGCACCAGTATATATGTAGGCAGTACTACAGACTGAATCGACGTATGTTTGTCTACATTCGTCCACTTTTTTGTAATTACAATTACACATGTTTAAGTGTGCACCATTACGCTTAACTCATCCATTATATTTATTATCCATATAGTTAACTGAATTATTATTATTATAATCAAGGGGGAAGCGCTAAACCCGGAGGATTATACAGCGCCTGGGGGGGGGATGTGGAAGGCATTCAGGCTTAATTCGGGGAACTGGAGCACAGATCCAATTCCCAAAATCAAGAGCCCCTCACCAACATCAAGGAACCTTCCTTGAGGGGATAGTTAACTGAAGAGCGCGAGTTTTGTTGGCGTGACGTCAAGTATCTTGAACACGTCAACAAGTCGAACGGCTACGCAGAATGATGGAATGGTAAAAAAAAAATTAAATCATGTAAACTTGTACACGGAAGCTAAACTGTAATTAAAAATGTATTGCTAATAATGAACATTATATTAAATGGCGGATGTAATTTATAACGAAAATCGAATGGCTGACTTACACATGTTAAAAAAAGCACTAACTGGCATCTGTCCTCGCATAATGACTAACAACATGCCCATTGGAGAAGCCAGGGATACAGTAGATACTCCAAAATCAGATAAAAGGGAATTAATGTACAATATTTATGGATTTCATCATACACTCAATTACTCCATGATAGAGTTGGTAAGTTAGATAAAGATAGTACCCTGAAGGAAAATGTACAATATAACTCTGGTGCGTGTCTAGCATAAGGAATAACATTAGGCGAGAAGTAAATAATGAAAGCGAATGTCATAGGAATGCAGTTCGAAGCCTGAGTCGATCTGACTCGCTATAACATGAACATAGGAATGTTTACGGAGCAACGTGCAATATGAACAGACTTCTTGATATACGGAGTAACGTGCAATGCGAACAGATTGCTTGATGTACGAAGCAACGTGCAATGCGAACAGACTACCTGATATACGGAGCAGTGTAATATGAACAGGCTGCCCGACATAGTTGCTAGGCTTAGGCTTGGTTACCAGACCATATAACTTGGCACACAAAACGTGATGATCAAACTAAATGCAAAGTATGTTATCAACCTTAGGATCACTTTCTTGAACACTGAGCTTCATTGTCCACTTACTGAGGAATATAGAAAAAAGAAACAGTTTAACAACTTCAGTGATATGTCAAGGTATTTTATTAATGAAAATAAGATGCCAGTAATAGTAACCAGGTATCCTAAATTTGTTTGCAACAGATAATACAATTGTAGTATAAATCTAGTTCCTAGTCTTCTTTTTGTGTATCTATATGCTCTTGCGTTATCATCCACAAGATCGATATGGTGTACACAATTAACTAGCTACTTCGACGGCAAAATCTAACCAAGGCTGAGCAGCAAAGTTTTTTTCTACTTCATTTCTTATTCTTAATGTGCTTCGACTGTCAGTATCATGAACACAGCCTAGCAGCTCAGCTAATGTTAAGTGCGTTTGTAAGACATCCAGCTTAGAGAAGAACCAGTGCGAGGCACTACCCAAGTCAAGATGTTGGAAATGGTGCTAGTATCCGAGATCAGAGAACCGATATAGGTGTACCAAATTTTGGTTTGCACTCAAGTCAAGCAGCTTATTTTGTTTTTAATAACTGGGGCAAACAATGATTTATAACTATAGCATAACAAAGTGTTTAAAATTAATATCACAGTGAAGCAGGCACCTAAACACTATTGATCCCAAGTATGATTTTTCACAGGGGAGCTGTGCAACTAAAAATCGTTCTTTTGTTATGTGAACAATGTGGTCAAACTAAAAGAACTAAAAATATTGTATACTGAGAAAAGAAGTCATTTTTTCTTCACTTTTTTTCGTATAGAGGGACACAGGAGCTTGAATTGGCGGAATTTTGTATAGCGACAAAGAGCAGTTATCCGATTTTATTCACCAGAATGAGAGAGAAATTAGCCTCGGCCGCGATGTTTGTTAATAAAATTTCTGAGGGTCCGCTATGTCCACTAGAAGATAACTCTGGCTTGTATTTCATTTCATGAATTTTCCCAGATAAATGCAATAACTAGATTAAACAATACGATAACGAAATACCCCTTTGCTGACCTACTCAAAACTTAGATCCATTATCTAGAATGAATCACAAACTAGTTTACTGGCCATGTTGCCATAAAATATAGCCCAGCTTAGTTGTAATATGTGTAATATATTTTCTAAAGTGGATCTCAGTTTCCCTGAACAGCCGCTTGTTTTCAACTCTTCTTATCCTTACTAAAATTTGACAGATATTTCACCTATCTCTAATCTTTACAACAAACTGATTAAAAATACTTCTAAGTCTTCGATGTTAGCCTTCCTGGCATCTCTCCTTCCCGCATATATCCTACTTACTATCGCTGCCTCCTTCATTTAAACAAACCAATAGGGTTTTTTCGCATTTCCAGGTAATTGCTCACAAAATTAGGACGCACTCCCCCCTCTCCCTCAAATTTTATTTCTTGTTCATACCACAAAACAAAATACATAGTTCTGGAAGTGGTGAACGCTGTACTGGCTGTTGCAGTTTACTGAAGTAATGCCGTCGATATATTAGCAAGAAAAATAGCATTATACAAGACTGAACAATTAACTGCTAACGGCTTAGATGAGGATAAGAGCGAGTGAGAAGGGGCCATGCTCGTGTCTTAAAATTTTGACAAGGCAAACTTTTACAAAGCACTGCCACTAAATGCTTAACATTCTGCATATGTGAAAACAAAGAGACCATATTTTCATCCCACAAGACAATATAGTATGCTCCCTGAAGAGCTCCAACAAGATAATAAAATAAGCTAAATCTGACATTTGGTCTGTTAAGAGTGCAGATCTAACAGTCGTGTTATTTTGTACTTAACAAGACAATGTTCAAATGCATCTACATCACCATTATTATTATTATTATCAAGCATATCGGAATATGCAGCACACCATGTACTTCAAATTCGGTTTACTTTATATATTCATTATATTTCACATTTGATGATGTAACACATTAGAGCAATATTGGAAACAACACATCTGACATTTTCCATATAAAGTACTGTACTTCAATACTGTTCCAATTATAAATAAAAATTGAACTCGTTGTACAGGAAAATAAAGCATAGAACAGGATGCAGCGACGTCATGCAGACAGGTATACGTTTTATGATACAATACGCAGAGCAATCTTTTATTGCGACAATGTTTTTCTCATTTTCGAATATTAAGTCATAACTTGAGCAAAATCTTACTGAGGAATTTTCTCATCTACACAAACGAGAAAAAGCTAGTAATATACATCATGAAATGCACCTGTATACTCAGAATGCCCTGCAGATAATCTCGATAACACCATAGATGAACACTTAACTGGGGCACCCTTTTTAAGTTAATAAAATGGGACTTTTTGCAACATTTGGGTATCTTTATTCTGGAAACGTTTCGCCACACAGTGGCTTTCTCAGTCCAATGCAGAAAAAGGCGGAATAAGAGGACTGAGGTAATCAGTCCCTCAGCCTTGAGTCGATGTGTTCGGTCCAATCTTGAGGAAAGTGAAGCATATTTGCGGAATGGAGTTTATATACCAACGAGAGATGAGGTGGAGCAGCGATTTTTGAAATTATACATACACACTATATATATATATATATATATATATATATATATATATATATATATATATATATATGTATATATATATATATATATATATATATATATATATATATATATATATATATATATATATATATTCGATAGGAGTGAATGGAGACGAATGGTATTTGAGACCTGACGATCTATTGGAGTGTGAGCAGGGTAATATTTAGTGAAGGGATTCAGGGAAACCGGTTATTTTTATATAGCCGGACTTGAGTCCTGGAAATGGGAAGTACAATGCCTGCACTCTAAAGTAGGGGTTCGGGATATTGACAGTTTGGAGGGATATGTTGTGTATCTTTATACGTATATGCTTCTGATTTTGAATCATTAACAGAACTGTGGCTGGCCAGGACTTGATGCTACGTTCCCATGCCCATGCCCAGCCCTGTGAGAACAGAACACAGCACGCATCACTATCCACTGCGTACACACACACACACACACACACACACACACACACACACACACACACACACACACACAGTCAGAGAGTGGTTCAGGAAGAGTAACCAGTAGCGACCAGTGAAGAGGCGGGGCCAGGAGCTATGAATCGACCCCTGCAACCACAATTAGGTGAGTACACGCACAACAAATAATGGAAGACGAACTAATGAAGTTCCTCAGCTGGTGATAAGTGAAACGTCTACAAGTAAAGATACTCAGATGTTGCACATGTACCTAATTCATTATAGTGTTGAAAATGCTAAGAAAGGTTTAAGACGCTTTCCAGAGAAGAAAACGCATTAATTATATAATGATATGCCAAGAGTCCAAACACCGATTAATGAAAAACAATTAAATCATTTTAATAACACCCAAATAATGGTTGAAGAAAAATGCTGCAATATAAAAAGAGGCTAACACAGGAAAATACTGCTGAACTGTAATGAAAATTTGTTACTGAAGTTCAAAAAAAAAAAAGTAAAATATTTCATGTATTGAACTCTTAAATAAAAATACGGCGTTTTCAGGCTTCGAAAAAAAAGTTCACGAAGTTGGACAAACTCACCAAAGGTTTTACAATCCTTTCTATCCGCTCTACGTATGAGTGTTGTTCCCTGCGCGTAATATCCACATCAAAATAAAAATAAAAAAAGGAAAGGATTCAGGATTCTATACGATAGGGCGTCTAAATGTGAGAAAAATACATTTTATCATGACAGAATACTCAAATGTGCTTCTGATCTTTATTTTCCTATGATATCAATTCTTAATGGAAGTGGCATAAAATAAAGAAACGAAGGAAAAAGATGCAAATGAAGTATGATGTGATCCTTTATTGACAACGCTTTGCCCACGTAGTGGAATTTATTAAGACGCGAAAAGATCTACCTGAAGAGGGACGATGAGCCTATATAAAATCTCATTGCCAAGGAATGAATAAGACACAGACACGCACTATTTTAGAATCATGACTCATTAGCCTATCCAACAATTTCAACCAAAACATCAGCTTCTACAACGTAGCTTAGCCTCTTGCCAGGAAATTTCTAAGTCAGTATCCCACGTAGCAACAGTTCATCAGTATAGAGAACTGACGCAGGCTTACTGGTCATATATTTGTCCAACCTGAGTTTAAAGCTACCCAGGATAGTTTCAACACGCCTAACCTGACTCTTCACTTCACTACGCTCTTTATATATGGGCTCATCTTTAGAGGTACACAGTAGTATCTAATAGTTCTAATTATAACTATAATTTTTAATGGGGTGGACCGATAAGCCAGTGGCAGGCCTTAAATCAGATGACCAAAAACTCCAGCTGCGAGTCATCATATGGCTAAGACCCGCGTCAGGAAACACTTGTCCTGTTTCCTGACAAACGTACCTAACCTAATCCCTCTCCAGGAAAGTCTGTTTATGAATCGATAAATCTCACTGTTTGGGCGAAACGTTGTATGATACATTTGATTCCCTCTTATACAAATACTGTTAAAGTCAAGGTTCGTTTTAATAGTATTCTCTTTACATGCTATGGGGATAAAGTTAGTGTATCTCTCAGGATAAAGACTGTATGACCCATACGAATTTACAGCTTTACAAAATAAAAAAAATTTCTCTTCCGCTTCCCGTGTCCGTTACATTCGCTTATTTGATTATATTAAATACTGTGGAAAATACTGCATATATTTTCCAGAAATACAGTAGTAATATGTAAATAGATGGCCATACTGTATTTAATAAAATTTGTTATCGAAAACGGGAAGCTGCGCCTGCGCGGAAGGACACTCGCCATTGTTGTTTTGAATTGAGTAACAGACGTTAATTAATAATGTGAAGAATTTTCGTGCTCTAGAGGTAAAATTGGGTTGACACCTCTCAAATAGGAGCCGAAATTGTTGGATGTGCATTCCTGCATAACTTGAGTATCAGGCGACAGGACAGGACAACTCCAGGAACCTCAGATAAGCTGTCTAATTTATGTTTATATTCTGGCCAGTAAATTTTTCATAAATGTAGGCAAAAGGGGGGGTCCTGTACATGACACATTAATCTCCAGTTAAATTGGTGAGTGATATTAAGATATATTTTCCTTCTGTTATGTAAATGTGTATATATATAATCATTTATTATTTTTAATATACAGTCCACAAATTTATATATTTACCAACATTTCTGGTGATGTATTTTCATTTGTAATTAATAGGTCCAGAGCAACTTATGGATATGACAGTTGTAGGTATCGAAGGGGGACATTTTTTGCGACCTAGGTGTGCCAAATTCCTACTTGTCTAACTGATAAATAATAATTATCTTTGTTCATTTACTGTTATGTACATAATGATACATTCAGATAAATGCAATTTTCCACAATTACATTAAAAGAATACTGTCAATTAGCATATCATGTGATGTAGAAATTATGAAAAACGTTCATTCTACATTCTACAAGCCTAGACTTAGGAGAAAAATAATTCCAATTTGGTTAAATAAAACTAAAATTATCTTTTTGGGAAACACAGGTGAATGACCGGAGGGTTAATTATTAATGCAAGCAGTCACGTAGCATGACACTAGCAGTGTTGTTCAATACGTACCTGGAAAACATTAACCTTTCTTTCACCTTCCTGGATACCAGAGCCAGCTCAAGACCAAAGCATAATCTTTTTGACCCTATTAATGAAGGAATACAATGCAGACAAGTTGATAAGACACACAGGCAACACTTGGGTATTGTTAATGCCAAAAGGTTTCGGCTGTACAAGAGGTTCCCTCAATCGGATACAAGTGCTTGCAGCCCTGGGTACTAGAGCCAGCTCATGACCAGACTATTACTTGCTTCACCTTGCCTGGGTACCAGAACATATCACGTTAGACCCTACCTAGAAACCAGAGCCTAAGATGACTAGAGGAAGCATTACTTTTGACGCATCACCTCTACTCACCTTGTTGTGGTTGAGGGGGTCGAGTTGCTTTTCCTATGTCAACTCTACTTCTAGAGGCTCTACTTGTGTATCATCTGGGTATCTTTATTGTAGACGTTTCGCCATCCAGTGGCTTTATCAATACAAATTCAAGGATATAACTGGAAGGCAGAAGAACTATATACAAAAGATGAGGTAATCAGTTTCAACTTGTCGGTATTGTATACCGTTCATGTACAGGCTCTACCTACATACGCCTTACTATGTATACCTTACCTATGTATGCTTTATCCGAGAAGGCTTTAGTAAAATATCTGCCAACCTGAGCTAAACCCGTATAGGTCATACAGCGCCTGATAAATGGGTGGTAATCAGATTTTACTCAAATAATGGGAGAGAAAACTCCCAATTCGTATTCGTTGCGTTTCGAAACTCCAAACGACGTTTCGGTCGGTCCTATATCATTATGAAGTCTCGAACTGAACGAGACTTAGAAAGAGAAAACCAGAAGACAGGTCAACAGTAGTAATAAGAATTGTTGTAATAGTAACACTAGTAGTGGTAGAAATAACACTAGCAGTGATAATAGCAGTATAGTCGTATTAGTAGCAGCAATATACTCGTAGTCGTAGTTCATTCGTAGTATTAATATTTTAGCAATGTGGCTTATTCATCCAGTTCCTTTGGATGAAGAATCTTCACCAGCATAAAGACAAGCCAACCTTGAATGGGAGCTACAGTGACCTTGTTGATGAAGGTGTGGATGGTCCGCTCTATCCCCACCACCGAAACAGTGACCTTGTTAGTGAAGGTATGGCTGGTCCACTCTATCCATAAGAACATAAGAACATAAGAACGAAGGAACACTGCAGAAGGCCTACTGGCCCATGCGAGGCAGGTCCAAGTCTCCTACCGGCTTAAGCCAATGCACCCAACCTAGACAGGTCAGGTCACATTGACTTAAGGGAGGAACACGGCAACCGACCTGTTAGCACAAGCTATCAGGTCTAACTCACACCCACCCACATCTACTCATGTATTTATCCAACCTATTTTTAAAGCTACACAACGTTCTGGCCTCTATAACGGTACTTGGGAGTTTGTTCCACTCATCCACAACTCTATTACCAAACCAGTACTTTCCTATATCCTTCCTGAATCTGAATTTTTCCAACTTAAAACCATTGCTGCGAGTCCTGTCTAGGCTAGATATTTTCAGCACACTATTTACATCCCCTTTATTTATTCCTGTCTTCCACTTATACACCTCAATCATATCCCCCCTAATTCTACGTCTTTCTAGAGAGTGCAGTTTCAGGGCCCTCAGTCTATCCTCATAGGGAAGGTTTCTGATACATGGGATCATCTTTGTCATCCTCCTTTGTACATTTTCCAGAGAATTTATATCCATTCTGTAATACGGTGACCAAAACTGTGCAGCATAATCTAAATGAGGCCTAACCAAGGATGTATAGAGTTGAAGAACAACCTGAGGACTCCTATTATTTATGCTTCTTGATATGAAGCCAAGGATTCTATTAGCTTTATTACGAACACTTATGCACTGTTGTCTTGGTTTCAGATTACTGCTAACCAGAACTCCTAAATCTTTTTCGCAATCCGTAATATTAAGATCTACATTATTTAGTTTATATGTGGCATGGTTATTGTCCTGTCCAACATTTAGAACTTTGCATTTGTCTATATTAAACTGCATCTGCCACTTCTCCGACCACTGCATCAGTCTATTCAAATCTTCCTGGAGTGCTCGAATGTCCTCGTCAGAATGAATTCGACGGCCTATTTTGGTGTCATCGGCAAACTTGCCGATGTCGCTCTTTATGCCCTCATCTATGTCGTTTATGTAGATTGTGAACAGCAGGGGGCCCAACACTGACCCCTGTGGAACACCGCTCGTGACGCTACCCCACTCTGATTTCTCCCCATTTATGCAAACTCTCTGCTGCCTATTTGTCAACCATGCCTCTATCCAGGAAAAAATTTCTCCTCCTATTCCATGTGCTTTAATTTTCCTCAATAGTCTCTGATGTGGGACCCTGTCAAAAGCCTTACTGAAGTCCATATACACAATATCATATTCATTACCATGATCTACCTCCTCAAATACCTTAGTGAAAAAAGTTAATAAATTCGTAAGGCAGGAATGCCCCTTTGTAAAACCATGCTGAGATTCGTTGATTAATTTATGCTTTTCAAGGTGGCTACGAACTGCCTCGGCAAATCCAGGGCAAAATAGGTTCAGAGCAGGTCGCTCCTGCCTTTCCTAACTACTGGACCACTATGATATGGTCTTGGATTCACTGGAAAACAAACAGAATGCAGATGTGGTATACATAGATTATGAAAAAGCCTTTGACAAGTGCGATCATGGTATAATAGCACACAAAATACGTGCTGAAGGGATAACTGGCAAAGTAGGCAGATGGATCTTCAACTTTCTAACCAATCGAACACACAGTAGTGGTAAACAAAGATAAATCGGTAACTGCCATAGTGAATTGACCTGTTCCACAAGGCACAGTACTCGCACCTATTCTGTTCCTCATCCTCGTATCAGACATAGACAGAGATGTATCATCCTTTGCAGACCATACTAGGATCTGCATGAGTATCATCCACTGAGGACACGGCAAATCTCCAAGAAGATATAAACCAAGTTTTCCGAAGGGAAACGGAGAACAATATGATGTTCAATGAAGACATATTCCAACTACTCTGTTATGGAAAACTGGAGGAAATAACAGCTATAACTGAGTATGCTACAAAACTCTAATCACACAATAGAGCGGAAAAGTAATGTGAAGGACCTGGGTGTGGTAATGTTTGAGGATCCCACCTTCAAGGATCACAGCAGTGCCACTATCACATCTGCGAGGAAACTGATAGGATGGATGGATAATGAGAACATTCAAGAAAAGAGATGCCAAGCCAATGACGATCCCTTTTAAATTATTTGTTCTCTCTAGGCTGGAATACTGCTTTTCATTAACATCTCCATTCAAGGCAGGTAAAATTGCAGAATGTACAGAGAACTTTTACTGCACATATAAGTTCCATCAAACACCTTAACTATTGGGTACGCCTGGAAGTACTGACTTGTACTCACTAGAACGCAGGCGAGAGATAGATATCATAATCTACACCTGGGAAATTCTGCACACAGAAATCACTCCCTACGAAAGTAAAAGACTTGACAGTCGATGCAACATACCCCCAGTGAAATGTAGGGGGCGCCATTAGTCCACTAAGAGAAAACATGATAAGTATCCGGGGTCCAAGACTGTTAACAGCCTCCCACCAGTCTTAAGGGGAATTTACCAATAGACCCCAGGTTGTCTTCAAGAGGGAGCTGGACAGATACCTAAAGTCAGTGCCGGATCAGCCAGGCTGTGGTTCGTACGTTGGAATATATGCGGCCAGCAGTAACAGCCTCGTTGATCAGGCCCTGATCCACCAGGAGACCTGGTCATGAACCGGGCCATGGTTCATGACCAGGCAGACCACAGAAAGACTGACCTTGTTAATGAAGGTGTGGCTGCTCCACCAACTCTCCACCACAGAAACACTGACATTGTTAATGAAGGTGTGGCTGCTCCACCATCCACTTTCCTGAAGCTACTGTTTTCGTTGAGAGCTTATTTCGGACTGAAAAAAAAAACCGGACACATTGCATTTAGCTAACCAATGTAGATCTTAGTCAAAGCGAACACGAAAAATAATTCGGAGTTCTGGCAACCAGAAATTCAAAGCCATGACAACGGTGCACAGGTGCTCAAAATAAAGCTGATAGAATTCTTGGCTTCATATCAAGAAATATATGACTAAGACCTAGCTTAGCTAGGTCTTAGTTTTAGCTAGGTTATATTTCAACTTTATATATTTTAGGTTAGACCTCCGTTAGATTACGATGCTCAGTCCTAGTCTTCAGATTACAGGATTGACATAAATGCGCTCGAAAATATATATCGAGAAGGATGTCGAAGCCTATTTTTGGAATCAACTTCGACATCCTTCTCGATATATATTTTCGAGAGCATTTATATGGAAAATTGCATTTACTTGGATGTATCATTATGTACATAACAGTAAATGAACAAAGATAATTATTATTTATCAGCTAGACAAGTAGGAATTTGGGACACCTAGGTCGCAAAAAATGTCTCCCTTCGAAACCTACAACTGTAATATCCACAAGTTGCTCTGGACCTATTAATTACAAATGAAAAATACATGACCAGGAATGATGGTAAATATATAAATTTGTGGACTGTATATTAAATTAAAAAATGATTATATATAAACACATATACATAACAGAAGGAGAATATCTTAATATCACTCACCAATTTAACTGGAGATTAATGTGTCATGTACAGGACCCCCCCCCCTTTTGCCTACATTTATGAAAAATTTACTGGCCAGAATTTAAACATAAATTAGACAGCTTATCTGAGGTTCCTGGAGTTGTCCTGTCCTGTCGACTGATACTCAAGTTATGCAGGAATGCACATCCAACAATTTCGTCTCCTATTTGAGAGGTGTCAGCCCAAATTTAACCTCTAGAGCACGAAAAATTCTTCCCATTACACAATGTCTGTTACTCTCAATTCAAACAAAAATGGCGACTCCTTCTGCGCAGACGCAGGCTCAGTTTCCCGTTTTCCATAACATATTTTATTAAATACAGTATGGCCATCTATTTACATATAACTACTGTATTTCTGGAAAATATATACAGTATTTTCCACAATTTATGTCAATCTTGTAATCTGAAGATTAGAACTGAGCATTATAATCTAACGGAGGTCAAACCTAAAATATATGAAGTTGAAATATAACCTAG
>NC_091309.1:18686480-18716480 GCF_038502225.1 Cherax quadricarinatus
GTTTATTACCTTGGAAAGCTTACAATATATGATTTACATAAAAAATATTAATTACAAGGAAGGCCTCTAGCATGCCTAGGAATTTCAGGCAAACAGCCAAAATCACAAGTTTTACCTATTCGGTACGACACTTTATATATATATATATATATATATATATATATATATATATATATATATATATATATATATATATATATATATCGTGCCGAATATGTAAAATTAGTCAATTTACAAGAACTCAATTAAAATTAGTCTTCAAAAATTTTCTCTTATACGTTTAAAGATATATTTTTTTTATTAATGTTAAAGTAAAAAATTTTAATTTTGCACCAAAAGAATCTTAGAAAACTTACCTAACCTTATTTTAACAAGAACAATTTATTTTAGCCTAACCCAACTAAATATATTTTATATTTGTTTACAATAATTTAATACCAAACAAACACAGTGAAATATATTTTTTTCGTCAGGTTCAGAATGATTTTGGCGAAATGATTGCATACACAAATTTTCGCTTGTCCTATATGGCAAGATGAGCGTTGTTATTTAAGCCAAGATCCCAAGTTCTGCCTATTCGGCACGACATATATATATATATATATATATATATATATTATATATATATTATACATATATATATTATATATATATATACATATATATATTATATATATAAAAATATATATATATATATATATATATATATATATATATATATATATATATATATATAAATATATATATATCTTTTTTTAACAAGTCGGCAGTCTCCCACCGAGGCAGGGTGACCCAAAAAAGAAAGAAAATCCCCAAAAAGAAAATACTTTCATCATTCAACACTTTCACCTCACTCACACATAATCACTGTTTTTGCAGAGGTGCTCAGAACGCATATACGTATAAAGATACACAACATATCCCTGCAAACTGCTAATATCCCGAAGCCCCTCCTTTAGAGTGCAGGCATTGTACTTCCCATTTCCAGGACTCAAGTCCGGCTATATAAAAATAACCGGTTTCCCTGAATCCCTTCACTAAATACTACCCTGCTCACACTCCAACAGATCGTCAGGTCCCAAATACCATTCGTCTCCATTCACTCCTATCTAACACGCTCACGCACGCTTGCTGGACGTCCAAGCCCCTCGCCCACAAAACCTCCTTTAAACCCTCCCTCCAACCTTTTCGAGGACGACCTCTACCCCGCCTTCCTTCCCCTACAGATTTATACGCTCTCCATGTCATTCTACTTTGATCCATTCTCTCTAAATGACCAAACCACAACAACCCCTCTTCAGCCCTCTGACTAATACTTTATTAGCTCCACACCTCCTAATTTCCACACTCCGAATTTTCTGCATAATATTTACACCACACATTCCCCTTAGACAGGACATATCCACTACCTCCAACCGCCTCCTCGCTGCTGCATTCACAATCCAAGCTTCACACCCATATAAGAGTGTTGGTACTACTATACTTTCATACATTCCCTTCTTTGCCTCCATAGATAACGTTTTCGTCTCCACATATACCTCAACGCACCACTCACTATTTTTCCCTCATCAATTCTATGATTAACCTCATCCTTCACAAATCCATCCGCCGACACGTCAACTCCCAAGTATCTGAAAACATTCACTTCTTCCATACTCCTCCTCCCCAATTTGATATCCAATTTTTCTTTATCTAAATCATTTGATACCCTCATCACCTTACTCTTTTGTATGTTAACTTTCAACTTTCTCTCTTTAAACACTCCCAAACTCATCCACTAATTTTTGCAATTTTTCTTTAGAATCTCCAATGAGCACAGTATCATCAGCAAAAAGCAACTGTGTCAATTCCCATTTTGTATTTGATTCCCCATAATTTAATCCCACCCCTCTCCCGAACACCCTAGCATTTACTTCTTTTACAACCCCATCTATAAATATATTAAACAACCATGGTGACATTACACATTCCTGTCTAAGACCTACTTTTACTGGGAAGTAGTCTTCCTCTCTTCTACACACCCTAACCTGAGCCTCACTATCCTCATAAAAACTCTTTACAGCATTTAGTAACTTACCACCTATTCCATATACTTGCAACATCTGCCACATTGCTCCCCTATCCACTCTATTATATGTCTTTTCTAAATCCATAAATGCAATAAAAACTTCCCTACCTTTATCTAAATACAGTTCACATACATGCCTCAATGTAAACACTTGATCTACACATCCCCTACCCACTCTGAAACCACCTTGCTCATCCGCAATCCTACGTTCTGTCTTACCTCTAATTCTTTCAATTATAACTCTACCGTACACTTTTCCTGATATACTCAGTGAACTTATTCCTCTATAATTTTTACAATCTCTTTTGTCCCCCTTCCCTTTATATAAAGGGACTATACATGCTCTCTGCCAATCCCTAGGTACCTTCCCCTCTTTCATACATTTATTAAACAAAAATACCAACCACTTCAACACTATATCCCCCCTGCTTTTAACATTTTTGTCATGATCCCATCAGTTCCAGCTGCTTTACCCCCTTTCATTCTACGTAATGCCTCACGTACCTCCACCACACTTACATCCTGTTCTTCTTCACTCCTAAAGGATGGTATACCTCCCTGGCCAGTGCATGAAATTACCGCTTCCCTTTCTTCGTCGACATTTAAAAGTTCCTCAAAATATTCTCGCCATCTACCCAAAACCTCCATTTCCCCATCTACTAACTCCCCCACTTTGTTTTTAACTGGCAAATCCATTCGTTCTCAAGGCTTTCTTAACTTGTTTAACTCACTCCAAAAATTTTTCTTATTTTTATTAAAATTTCTTGACAGTGCCTCTCCCACTCTATCATCTGCTCTCCTTTTGCACTCTCTCACCACTCTCTTCACCTTTCTTTTACTCTCCATATACTCTACTCTTCTTATAACACTTCTGCTTTGTGAAAACCTCTCATAAGCTAACCTTTTCTCTTTTATCACACCCTTTACTTCATCATTCCACCAATCACTCCTCTTTCCTCCTGCACCCACTCTCCTATAATCACAAACTTCTGCCCCACATTCTAATACTGCATTTTTAAAACTATTCCAACCCTCTTCACCCCCACCCCCACTACTCATACTTGCACCAGCCCACCTTTCTGCCAACAGTTGCTTATATCTCACCCAAACTTCCTCCTCCCTTAGTTTATACACTTTCACCTCCCTGTTGCTTGTTGTTGCCATTTTCCTCTTTTCCCATCTACCTCTTACTTTAACTGTAGCTACAACTAAATAATGATCCGATATATCAGTTGCCCCTCTATAGACGTGTACATCCTGGAGCCTACCCATCAACCTTTTATCCACCAATACATAATCTAACAAACTACTTTCATTACGTGCTATATCATACCTTGTATATTTATCCTCTTCATAAAATATGTATTACTTATTACCAAACCTCTTTCTACACATAGCTCAATTAAAGGCTCCCCATTTTCATTTACCCCTGGCACCCCAAATTTACCTACTGCTCCCTCCACAACATTTTTGCCCACTTTAGCATTGAAATCCCCAACCACCATTACTCTCACACATGGTTCAAAACGCCCCACGCATTCACTCAACATTTCCCAAAATCTCTCTCTCTCCTCTACGCTTCTCTCTTCTCCAGGTGCATATACGCTAACTATAACCCACTTTTCACATCCAACCTTTATTTTACTCCACATAATCCTTGAATTAATACATTTGTAGTCCTTTTCCTGCCAAAACTTATTCTTCAACATTATTGCTACTCCTTCTTTAGCTCTAACTCTATTTGAAACCCCTGACCTAATCCCATTTATTCCTCTCCACTGAAACTCTCCCACCCCCTTCAGCTTTGTTTCACTTAAAGCCGGACATCCAGCTTCTTCTCATTCATGACATCCACAATCATCTCTTTCTTATTTGCACAACATCCACGCACATTCCGACTTCCCACTTTGACAATTTTCTTATTCTTTTTAGTAATTACAGGAAAAGGGGTTACTAGCCCATTGTTCCCGGCATTTTAGTTGACTTTTACAACACGCATGGCTTACAGAGGAAAGTCTTATTCCACTTCCCCATGGATATAAAAGGAAAAGTAATAAGACCAAGAACTATTAAGAATAAAATCAAAGAAAACTCAGATGAGTGTGTATAAATAAACATGTACATGTATGTGTAGTGTGACCTAAGTGTAAGTAGAAGTAGCAAGACGTACCTGTAATCTTGCATATTTATGAGACAGACAAAAGACACCAGCAATCCTACCATCATGTAAAACAATTACAGGCTTTCGTTTCACACTCACTTGGCAGGACGGCAGTACCCCCCTGGGTGGTTGCTGTCTACCAACCTAATATATATTTATATAATATGGAAAAATTACATTGAAAAGCGTGACTGCAAAAATGGAAAAAAATACCAGTGAATATAGGAAACAAAACCTGAGCGTTTTCATGTGCTTACACACATCCTCTGAAGATGTGTATGTAAGGACATGAAAGTCCTCAAGTTTTATTTCCTATTTTCACTGGTGCGCCAACACCTGCCTCCTGACAAAGAATATGCTGGTGCACTCCCCACAGGCTTTTTTTTTTTTTTTGACACAGGGTTTGACAAGGTTAGGTTAAGGATCCCTAGTGTGCTGAAACTCACAAAAAATATCGCAAACAGACAACAAAAAGGGCAAGAAACCACGGAGGAGGAAAGGAGGTTAGAAAACTGAGCCCGAGGCCTTTCCGTATAAAGCCTACATCAGATGCCAAAAATTAGGTTGAAACGAAGCCATATGACGAGTTTGCATCGCCTTGTTTCAAAACACAGTTTCCTAACTTATAGGACTTTCTGTTTATAGGGCTCACTGGAAACGTTCAAAATTGCACTAGCATCACTCGTAGTGTAAGAATAGATCGCATTTAGGCATAATACAAGATCCACACGTACATACACGTGAAGCTTGTGGTGTACTCCACGCGTATACATGCGGAACAGGAATAGTTGTGAGCAAGACTAACGTTACTATATAGTTTTCCTCTCCCGAGGTTAGCATACCTAGGGGATTCAAGTTGTGGTTTACCTCCTCACAGGCTGTAATGGAACCCCTCACGTGGCTGACTGAATACCTGGCTGGCATCCCCACCTTATCCAACCCGTTTCTGCACACGCACGCACACACACACACACTCGCGTGCGCGCGTACACGTATTTTGGTGCTACTCTAGTGGTTCGGTTAGAATTTCCACAGCAGGAAGTGGTAGTAAAGAAACTGAAACACTATTGAACAAGAATTCATCTAAATGAAGGAGATACCTTTCTTTCTCAGTGTGATAGTGGCTTCAGAGCCCCTGAATGTCTTAAACCCTTAAGTATTCGGTCACCGGCATTAAAATCAACTTTACCGTTGCGGAGGTTAATATTTTTAATTATTTTTTAATTAATGGAGTGTGCTCACAATAATCCTCCAGCTGGGCATCCTGGTGTGAGAAAGACTGGGCAAGCTGGCTGAACACTTAGTAGCCGAGCACGATAAAGTCGGTGGCTTCCCATGTCACACTTATCAGGTGATTGGCAAGGCAAATCAATCTCCAAAACCGGCACCGAAAATCTTAAAGACTACCTGTACTGGCAGTCTTTAAAACACGTTAAATAGTTGAAACAGGTCTACATGCTAACTATACAGTATACACGTCTGGCTTCACCATCGACTGTTCGACAGGCGGCCGAGTTGATCGCTGATCACAAAAGCTATCAGCTTAGCCTATAATAAAAAAACCCGGAAGGAAATGTACAATAAAGAAACGACGAAAAAAAAGGGAAGAGGAAAGAATATCATGAATGAATAAAAGTAAAGAAAGAGAAAGTATCAGCGTCCATTTTTCCTGTTCCTATGTTCTGTGCATATCGTGTTGCCCTTGACTCATGTCTGCTGGAATCTACTTTACCAACCTATTCTAACGCGAAAGTGAATTTCTTACACACAGATTTAATCCAATTTCTAAACCTACGGTATTTAGGTTTGGTTTAGCCAAAATATAAAAGAATTAGTTATTGCGGTATGCGAAAAGTATATTGCACTTGACCCGACGTATGTCGCACATCCATTGCGGCGTGCTCTTTCGACCAGTGAACTGGCAATTAAAAGTGTAACATTTCTGGGGCTCCACTGCTATGCTCCCCTCAAGGAAGGTTCCTTGATGTTGGTGAGGGGCTCTTGATTTAGGGAATTGGATCTGTGCTCCAGTTCCCCGAATTAAGCCTGAATGCCTTCCACATATCCCCCCCCCAGGCGCTGTATAATCCTCCGGGTTTAGCGCTTCCCCCTTGATTATAATAATAATAATAATCCACTGCTATGCTAACTGGTAGTTCAACAGCTAATTACGTGAAAGCCCGCGCATTCTACAAAGTTACGTCTTCAACGCATGGAGCAGGACTTGTAGGTTACGACCATCTCTGGTAACATGAAATGGTTATAATCATAGCTATAATTTTTAAAAGGATGAACCGGTAAGCCAGCGTACGGCCTCGGTCAGATGACCAATAGCTCCTGCTGCAGGCCATATGACTAGGACCTTCGTCAGGAAACACTTGTTTTGTTTCCTGACAAATGGAGTGTGCCATCTCTAGTCGAATACACTGTGCTTACAGTGGCTCGTGCTCCTACAATGTCATTTGCCATTTACTGTGTACATAGTATAAATACGGAATATATATATTATGTGGTGAAGGAATACACGGGTTAAGAAATTTATTTCTCCTGGCTTGCCTTTTGCCTGCGCTGCCTAGTTGAGTTTGAGGATTTACTTACAATCAGGTTGCAACAGGTCCATCTGACTACCACCTATGTTCGTAATAGTTATTTATGTTTGGTTTAGCCAAAGTGAAAATCAAAACACGTTTGCTTACGCAGAGGGGTTGACTATATATACACCATACATCCTCTAAGCCTATCACCCCATCAACCAAATTCTGGAAATTTCCTAAGAAAATTCACGTCTGAAATGTTACGATAACTCGGCGCTACCAGACGTAAGAAACCTTTTTTTAAATTTCCTTATTGGCGGGTAATTATACGGAAATATAGGTTATTACACGTTATCTTAACCAAGATTAACAGCTAGCAAATAGTCCAAACCATTTCTGGCTGAAATATGCAGAGGACAATTCGTTAAATAACGCATCCTCTACCTCAGTGGTTCCCAAACTTTTTCAGCTTGTTACCCAATTTAACATGCCACATAAAGCATGTTACCCCTTTCACAAAATGTTGTTATTATTGATATATATGGCTAAATTAAAACACTTGAGATATTTTCTTTTATTTATTGTATTTGAACATTGTGCATCTCTAATGACTATTACCAAAGATGTCAAGAACATCAGTGGGATGGATGGAGTTGCATACTTGAAGCTAGTTTAGGAATTCTTGGCTTCGTGGTTGAAAGTGCCAGCCTGGCATCGTTTGCAACATTCAAGCGAGTCCTCTTTTTTGTTTTCATACCCAGCACAGTTGAGAAGCCCTTCTCGCACAGATACGTTGTTGAGAATGATACCAACAACTTCAAGGCTCTCTTGGACAGAGTTGGCGAGTCAGGTAGTCGTGAAATCCAAAAGGAATCTGCATTTTGGTTTTGGAATTCGATTTTCAAGGCTTCATTGGCTCGCATTGTGATCCACTCCTCCTTTGCAGGGAAATCATCATCATGAATGGCATCAACAGGTACAGAGAAGGGATGAATGATCCACTGAAGAGTGGCTGTTTCTTGGTCACTCTCTGGAAAGTAGTGATGCATGCTTGTTTCAAGCCCCTTCAAATGGTCGCTCATTTCTTTGTTGATGGCCTGTAGAAGTGATCCAGTATCATGACTATTCTCCTCAACAAACTGGTCTAGGGTGGGAAACTGGGCGATCACTCCTTTCTCCAAGCGCCGAATCCAGAGTCTCAGTTTCCCCAGAAATGCAGTCACAGTGTGATGGGCATCAATGACAGTCGTGTTTCGGCCCTGGAGTTGCAGATTACCACTGTTCAGCTCCGCAAATATGTCAGCCAAGTAACAAAGTCGAGCAAGCCACTCCTTATCGGTGAACTTGGTAGCAAAAGGAGATCCTTTTTGTTCCAGGAATTCCTGAACAGCTTTTCGGAGCTCAATGACTCGACGTACAACCTTGCCTCGTGACAACCAGCGAACATCGGTGTGGTAGAGCAGAACTTGATACTGCTCTCCCATTTCCTTGCACAGCTCCTTGAATATGCGCGAATTCACATCTCTGGACTTGATGAAGTTGACGATTTTCAACACATCTTCAAACACTAACTTCAGATTACCAGGCAGGCTTTTCGATCCAAGAGAGTACCGATGAATGATGCAGTGATCTACAGAAATTTCTTGATTGATAGCTTGTATGAGGCCCCGTAATCCACGATGACCACCCATCATCGACGGTGCTCCATCGACGGAGACCTGGAATAAAAAGAAAAATTATTATAGACTGCGTCAGTTAGTCATTGTTACTTATCTTTTGCGTTATAATTATATGGTTTTAATTAATTATTTCGGTACTTGAGTATTTCAGTACGACAGGCACGATATTTTTTGTGTGAATCATGTACATAATATTAGCTACACTACAGTTACTTGTACAATAAATAAAACTGTATATGACTATATGCCGTGTAATTCATTGTATTTATACTAATTTAGATTTTATATAAACATCGTTTCCTACCTGTTGAACGCTGTTCCAATCCAATCCATTCTTGGTAAAGAAACTGTTGATGATATTGAAGACATCTTCTCCCTTTGTGGTTGTCAGCAGATCCTCGCATAATAGGAACTCTTCTTTGATCTTGTCCTGGTGGACGTAACGGACGAACCCAAGGAGAACAGCACAACTGGCTACGTCACACGATTTATCAAACTGCAAGGAGAATTTGCCATATGAGCTTTCCTTGATCTCTGTTGTAACTTGGGACAGGATATCTGATGCCATGTCATCGACTCGTCGGCGGATGGTGTTGTTTGATAGAGATATGACACTCAGTTTCTTCGCTTGATCCTCCCCACATACCTTGCTTACCATCTCGTATGCACAAGGCATAATCAGATTCTCTGCAATGGTTTGGCATTTCTGTTGTTCGGCACTTTTATATGCAACACAGTAGGATGCTTCGACCGCAGCTTGAAGCTTTTGGGCTTGAATTCCAGATGAGCCGAACTGGATATTCTTCAGTGCTACAGCCTGGCGCTGAAAATAAGCCTGATCCTTATTTTGAAGATTTGGATGGCACTTCTGGAGGTGAGCTGAGAGTTTTGATGGCTTGAGGCTTTCATTTGTCAACACTTTGTGACATGCCACACATTGTGGCCGATCCTCTCCACCAGAAGTTAAATTCACAAAGCCATGGCGAAGAAAGGCGTCAGTGTAGGTGCGCTTTTTGGACATTTTCTTGTTCAATCTGCAGAAAAAGAAGAATATCCATGCATACACTGCAAAACGCAAGGTACATAATTTCTCGCATGGCAGCTAACACAAGTTCACTGATGCAAGCACACACGCATACATTCAAAATTGTCAGGCTGCAAGTATCATGCTTGTCAGCACAAGAGCACCGTGTAGCGCGAGACTACAGTGAACGTATACAGCCTCGCATACTCTGCTAATCCTAGCAAAACCATTGAAAACGTAAGAACCACACATACATTATATATAAAATTAATAATAGCTACAAATTCACAGTAACAGTGGGTAAATACTAACTATATACTGCACAGGGCAGTACATATACATACCAGCTTATGTCTACCTCGGCTGATGCTCACAGATAAACTGACAGTGTGAAATAGAGGCAGCCTCAGGAAGTGAGTGACGCGTACTGGACAGGTCGATCTGGGCTACTGAGTGACTTTTGTCCTGAAGCATACTTGTTAAAATACTTTTGGGTTTCCACACACTTAGCTATATATTTCTTCTTTTCTAATACTGTATATTAGTTTTTGATGTTTATTGTTATTTGGTTTAACTTTATTACTTACTTATAATAGGTTTACTTTACAACTTTATATACTAAGACAAAGTTAACAATAATCCTCATACCGGGTACCGCATTGTTTTCTTGATTTTCAGAATTCATAACTTTTTTTCTGTCACCCCTCCATTACCCCCCAAAAATGGTTAAATTACCCCCAGGGGGTAATTTACCCCCAGTTTGGGAACCACTGCTCTACCTGGTGTACAAGTTGCTTAGTAAGGTATTGTCTGGCTGAATATTATTATAATCAAAAAGAAGCGCTAACCCACAAGGGCTATACAGCGCTGCATTGGCTGAATGACCTGTTTCGCGTTGACTTTTGAAGCTCATAGACTACCACCTTCCTCACACCACGTTATTATTTCGTTTAAATTAAGCCTATCTCCACAGACCCTTCTCGTTCAGGCCTAACTCCCTAAACCATGTCTTAGGCCTACACCGGCTGGCCGTTTATTTCAGTGGGCGCTCATGAATATAATAATATTGGTAGCAATATTATATTATATTCATGGGAACGCTCAACTCCTAGTGCTCAAGCAGCACCTAGGGAATGGGAGACACTCAGATTTGATCTAAGAACCAGACGGATAACTCCAATTCCTTGGAAGAAGAGCCCTCTATTAGCATTAAGGTTTAGAGAACTGACAAGTTGATAAATTAGACACATTTATAACACTTGGGTATCTTTAATGAGGAAACGTTCGCCACACAGTGGCTTCATCAGTCCATACAAAGAAGATTGGTGAAGAACAGTAGGAGTTTGAGGTAATCAGTCCCTCAGCCTTGGGTCGATGTAATCAGAATTCTTTTCAAGATTGATGGGCTAATTACATCGACTCAAGGCTGAAGAACTGATTACCTCAAACTCCTGTTCTTCACCATTCTTCTTTGTATTGAACTGATGAAGCCACTGTGTGGCGAAACGTTTCCTCATTAAAGATACCCAAGTGTTACACATGTGTCTAATTTATAACGCATTCCTAATGAAGTTGCGGTAAGCACAATACACAGCCAGTTGTATTACCAATTATGTATACCTTGCATTGCTTTATGTATCGTAGTAACTATGATATATAGCTACATAGTGCTGCAGTGTTAATGAAACAAATGTATATTAATTTATTAAGCAAATTATTATTATTATTATGGGGAGAGCTAAACCCGTAGGATTATACAGCGCCTGGGGAGGGGGATGGAAGGTATTCAGGCTCGGTTCAGGGAACCGGAGCACGGATCAAATTCCCTAGATCAAGAGCCCCTCACCAGCGTCAAGGAACCTTTCTTGAGGGGCCTATACTAAGCAAAACTTGGCATTTTACTGATTCAAGACAATAGGTAAAGTGACGGCTACATTATAATGTGAACTTCGAGATTTTACGGTCATCTTGGTTCACCGTTTTCTGTTCGCACATCAAAGGTAGGTAAGGTTTGTCAGGAAATAGGACAAGCGTTTCTTGATGCGAGTTTTAATCATATGAAGACCCGCAGATGGAGCTTTTGGTCATCTGACCGAGGTCTTCCGCTGGCTTACCGGTCCGCCCCCTTCAAAAATTATGGTTTTAATTATAACCATTAAACTACTGCACATCAAATTAGTGTGATCTTTATGAGCTGATGAATCCAATGATGTTAATTTATGCTACGATACAACTAGTAAGTAAGTAAGTAAGTAAGTTTATTCAGGTATACACAAATACAGTTACATAGAATTATCATATATAGCAGCATATGTGTAGAGAACCTAGGATAACCCAAAAAAGTCAGACAGAGTGACTTATTTCCATTGGGGTCCTTTAAACTGGTTAAACAGATAATGGAGAGAAGCTTTTCTTAGTTAAAATAACTTTGACACTGGGAGGACAAGTTGCATAATGTCAGTGACTTATTCCCAAAATCAGCGATTTTCCTCATTAGGCAAAACTGAAATGTTACAGGCGATGGCCTAACAAGACCAAAGCTTCATACTATATTGTGAAGGGCTTCTCGCCCTTGGCTGTATGTTTACACTTGTTAAACATACACCAACTTCTTTTCAGGTACACGCTGACGCTACACACAATGTTGTTTGACTGAGTTTTTTTTATAATACACTGCGCCTTCATAGCGTCTTTTCTCGAGTGTTGTGCCTGATTAATGGCGGCTGTATCGATGTTTCTCATCAAAGCTGCAACCGACGCTCTTGTATGGCTTACACAGTAAAAAAAAAAAAAACAATTCACAGAACCATTTACAAAAGGCATTCTGCTCAAAGTAGAGCTTTGTCAAGTTAATAACTTGATTCAGCAAAGCTTTACGTGAGTGAATCATGTGTAGCTAAAGCTTTGCTTTGCATATCTTTTAATCTGCCAACTCACCAACTGAAGGGCGTTGCGCCAACAGGCATATGACACAAATATGCAGAATAAGTCTTTATTTGAACATGATAATCTCCACATGGATCTGTCTCATACCTACCTACTTCCACCTCTATTCTCCATGAATATTTATACACCTTGACTGCCATCTTCTCTTTGACTTGATAAAAGTTCCACTTAGGTTTTTTTAACCCAAAAACCTTTAGCTAACCGTGAATCACACAAGGTCATTAGTACCGACAAATTTATAAAGAAGACGCATACATCGAACAGTTGACTTTAAGAAACTTTTGTCAGTATCTAAAATTAATATGCCAAAATAAAGCATGTATCTATTTTCTTACTAAAATATGAATCTCTGACCAGTGTTTAAGTCTAAACTGCGCAAGCCTCTCTCTCTCTATTATATATATATATATATATATATATATATATATATATATATATATATATATATATATATATATATATATATATATATATATATATATATATATTCCGATTTTGCTTAAATATTTTAAGGTTTAAAATTGAAAAGTACAGTTATATCTAGATTAAAACGCAATTTTACACTTCTGATTTAAGTCGAAGCTTAACAGAAGTGTCAAGAAGAAGAATGAGAGGTGGAAAGGCAATGTATCTTTGAGATACAACTTTTAATTTTTCAGACCTGGTTGTGAAGACCACGCCAGACACGGTGATGACCACATCAGACCAGCTCATCAAGGCAACATCAGACCTGGCCTTCAAGACCACACTGCTGGCCCAACTAGATCTGAAAACTCACGCTGGATACTCTATTTGAAAAATAAGTAAAATTAAGAGGAATGACTTCTGGCATGTAACTGTGAAGGGTAACCAAGATAAGGTTATGATAATGTCTGCCAATGAGTTGGGGGGGGGGGTTAAGAGCTACCCTATTGATCACACACTACAAGTATACCCCCTAAAAGCACACACCCTGCAAGTACACTCTCTGCAAGAGAATGTAAGGGTCACACAGTTCTTGGAAAATGGAAGGGAGGAGGGGGGTTAATGAAAGTTTGACCCGAGGAAAGAGAGGACAGCTTCAGTTCAACGGATGAAGAACCCTTCACCAGAATCGAGGTATCGCACCTTTCTTGAGGGGGTTATCAGCAAGTTCATTTGCTGGTTGAAAGTGGGCATCCAAACAAACCGACAACTATTTTTCCGTGTCTCAATGCGAGTTATATCGTCTCATATAGAGCATGTTTACGCTGAGGATGCAAGACCACGATGGATGCTTCTTTTTCTGCAGCAATAAAATAAAAATAATCTTTCACATAACACTATGGAGCAGGTGCATTACGGTCATGGTATTATTTTCCACTATGCACAGCAATCTGAAAGACACTGTTGTCCCAAGACCAAGACGACAATTACAAATTTCACTACATCATTCATCTATCAGGTACCTACCACCGGGAATTTTATATATATAAACCGCGTAAGTCATTTAACGCTGCATTTTAGAGGAGGTAAATGTTAGTAAGAGAGAGAAAAAAAGAAATAACTGAGGCCAGGTACAACTTCAAAATGAAGAATTATAACCGAATGGTTCAAATTCGGTGGAGTAAGTTAACTGCATGACCTAGCATTTCTTGCAGTGGCGCGCAAATCTTTCCATGAGACTGCCATAAATGAGTCTGGCAGTTCTCGTAGAGTGGACACGGGTGACCCTGGTAACCAGTGCACAGTCCTGCGAGAAGCTTCCCACAACTGAAATAACATCAATAAGAGAATGGCCAGAAGCAAAACTGAGCTTTTGACAAAATATATCGGTTACCAAATGACACTAACGATATTACCAGCGTTCTCGCAAACATCGAATCAGGACTGGGAAATAACAAGTGAAGGGTAGCCGTCTGCTGAAGATTAGAAGGGCCTGAACATAGGAACACACTCAAGAGGTCTGCAAGTTTGTCATAAATACAAGAATAACCAGAGACCACTGTTTTCTCTATCCTGAGAACCTGAGTAACTATCAAGTATCGCGCACTAATTATGGTCATGCACATTCAGTAATGATAAATTTAGAAGAGTCGGTAATATGTTATTTTGAAAGTTTAATTATTACTTGCTGTATATTCATGGCAACCTGAAGAACTAAATTAATGACATATTGGTTGTTAGTTGGTGCCGGTAGCACCAATGCGCTCACAGCTTCCTTACGTGTGTTCATGATAACATTCATTCCGCGCGTAGATGGCAAAATCAGATGGAACATTGCCAGAACCCAGATAAAGGTGACGTTTTGGGGTTTCTAAATTATTACTATTATAACAAAAAAGAGGCGCTAAACCCATTAGGGTCATACAGCGTTGCATTGGGTTTCTAAATTCGACCAGCACTGTACGACCCTTTTGGGCTTAGCGCTTAGTTATGATTATATTATAATAATAATGCGACATTATCAACGTTCTATGCAGAAAATGGAATGTAATGAATCAAATGTCAACACAGTTTGTAAGTCTGAGACTAAAACAAATGTAGAGCAAACCTGTAGCATTGTAAACCATAGCAGAGGAAATTTTATTATTCAGGGGGAGGCGCTAAACCTGTATAGACCATACGGCGAATGGGAAGTTATGAAGTTTGATCCACGAAATAAGATGGCCGCGCTAATTTATTGGATAACCCCCCCCCCCAACATCAAGGTATACCCCTTGTCATAATTATCATTAAAGATGTATATGGTGGTTTATCTCCAATTCTTTATCTAGCTCATTTATTTTCCCTATCACTCTAAGATTAAAGAAATACTTCCCAATACCTCATCTGTTTTAAATCTCTTATTCTTTCTTGTCTGATATTTTCAAGTCTGTCTTTCCATGTCCACCCTGTCAATTCCCCTCAGTATTTTCTACATTATAATCACATTTTATCCTAGTCATCTCCAGCGTCGTCAGATCATTTCCTTGAGTCTCTTATGGTGCTTGTCTCAGCTATGGAGCGTTGTATGACGCTGGTGGGCTTAGTTTTTATTATAAAATTCTTACTGCAAAACCTTTCAACTTTTGAGTTAATGTACATGATCTTAAGTAGGGAGCCCCAAGCTAGAGCTGCGTGATCTTAAGTAGGGAGCCCCAAGCTAGAGCTGCGTGATCTTAAGTAGGGAGCCCCAAGCTAGAGCTGCGTGATCTTAAGTAGGGAGCCCCAAGCTAGAGCTGCGTGATCTTAAGTAGGGAGCCCCAAGCTAGAGCTGCGTGATCTTAAGTAGGGAGCCCCAAGCTAGAGCTGCGTGATCTTAAGTAGGGAGCCCCAAGCTAGAGCTGCGTGATCTTAAGTAGGGAGCCCCAAGCTAGAGCTGCGTGATCTTAAGAAGGGAGCTCCAAGCTAGAGCTGCGTGATCTTAAGAAGGGAGCCCCAAGCTAGAGCTGCGTGATCTTAAGTAGGGAGCCCCAAGCTAGAGCTGCGTGATCTTAAGAAGGGAGCTCCAAGCTAGAGCTGCGTGATCTTAAGTAGGGAGCCCCAAGCTAGAACTGCGTGATCTTAAGAAGGGAGCTCCAAGCTAGAGCTACGTGATCTTAAGAAGGGAGCTACAAGCTAGAGCTGCGTGATCTTAAGAAGGGAGCTCCAAGCTAGAGCTACGTGATCTTAAGAAGGGAGCTCCAAGCTAGAGCTACGTGATCTTAAGAAGGGAGCTCCAAGCTAGAGCTACGTGATCTTAAGAAGGGAGCTCCAAGCTAGAGCTACGTGATCTTAAGAAGGGAGCTCCAAGCTAGAGCTACGTGATCTTAAGGGAGCTCCAAGCCAGAGCTACGTGATCTTAAGAAGGGAGCTCCAAGCCAGAGCTACGTGATCTTAAGAAGGGAGCTCCAAGCTAGAGCTACGAGATCTTAAGAAGGGAGCTCCAAGCTAGAGCTACGTGATCTTAAGAAGGGAGCTCCAAGCTAGAGCTACGTGATCTTAAGAAGGGAGCTCCAAGCTAGAGCTACGTGATCTTAAGAAGGGAGCTCCAAGCTAGAGCTACGTGATCTTAACAAGGGAGCTCCAAGCTAGAGCTACGTGATCTTAAGAAGGGAGCTCCAAGCTAGAGCTACGTGATCTTAAGAAGGGAGCTCCAAGCTAGAGCTACGTGATCTTAAGAAGGAAGCTCCAAGCTAGAGCTGCTTATAATGATGGGTCTAACACATGTACATTTTTGTTATGTTTGAAATGCTGTTTACGTCCCTGGATGCTGATCTGAAGCTTGTCACTGAGGTTACTTGATTTATACACAATTCTGATAATATTCTTAACATGATGTTGATTCCCAGGGCCTTTTCTTTCACTGGTATTTATTGGTTCTCTCTCCTAGGTTATACTGCCTCTGGTCTTTCCTCTATTCACCCGATTTTCTAGACTTTACCTTAGCTTCAGTTGAAAACCACTAGCCACTTCTCTATCCATATAGCCTGTCCAGGTTTTCCTGAAGTCTATTTCTGTCCAGTTCCTATCCCTCTCGAAGATCATTAAAATAATTGTAGGCAACAACAATGGCGCATAGAACTCCAGTCTCTACACCAACCCATCCTGATACATCCTCACTCTCTCTCACTGATTCTCTCTGTCTCGTCTTTCAGGAATTCGCTGATCCATATTACCATTTACCTATTAGTTCATGAATGTTCATCCGATTTGTAGATTAGTCTTCTAGGAAGGGGAGGGCAGGGGGTACCATGTGCCTGAGTACTCGCCTATGGTCGTACTGTTATTGTTTGTCCGGAGAAATAAGATCTATCTTCACATGGATCTTAATATTAGAAGACCCACTCAGTGGAGTTTCTCGTTATTTGACCGAGGTTTTCCTCTGAATTACCGGTAAAAGATGACTGATATCCCATCCTAGACACAGAAATAAGTGCACCACAGGGCAGGGTCCAAGGATCCGAATAAAACCGGTTGAAGGGAATGAGCTCCAGCTCCTGGCTTCTACAGGCCAATTAATATTTTCATTTACCGCAACAAATGGATATTGGAAATCCTCAACAAAAGTTTGGAAATTCTGATGATCTATGTTTAAAAGATTTTTTTGTTTTACATTTCCCTGTATCTCCCCGCCCAGCAACACCCCTTCTCTCCAAAATTGAAATATTCATCATTTTGTTTTTCATGTGGCCAAAGATTTAAGCCATATTCAAATTTCGTATTAGCTCAAGTAAAGACACGGCGGTTCCCACTGCAGTTGCTGGACCTGTTTATAAGAGGCAACGATTCTCCATATGGCTATTTTGTACATGTGGGTCGTTCTTAACAAGTTATGGGGCAGGAGGCAGCAGTTTCCCCAACCAATCCCCCCCCCCACACACCAGAATACTGTCAGAAACAGCGATCAATACCATGATACATCACCCCTAACAACAGGCTCACGCCGCCCCTATAGCACTTCTACCTCCTAGTCATTACTCACACACATGCACACACACACACACACACACACACACACACACACACACACACACACACACACACACACACACACACACACACACACACACACACACACAGAGAAAGGATAGATTCACAGGTGTCCCTGTTTTCAGACTATGTGAAGCTAATGCGGATCAGGTAGGACTACAAAGGGATCTGGACAGGCTGCAAGCCTGGTCCAGCAATTGGATCCTTGAATTTAACCCCACCAAGTGCAAAATCATGAAGACTGGGAAAGGTCAAAGAAGACAGTAGACAGAGTACAAGCTAGGCGGGCCAAAGACTGCAAACCTCACCCAAGGAAAAGGATCTTGGGGTGAGTATAATACTGAACACATCTCCTGAGGCGCACATCAATCAAATAACTGCTGCAGCATATGGGCGCCTGGTAAACCTAAGAACAGCGTTTCAACACCTGAGAAAGGAATCATTAAAGTCTCTGTACACCGTGTACTTCAGGCCTATAATGGAGTATACAGCAACAGTATGGAACCCACATCAGGTCAAGCACATCAAGAAATTAGTGAAAGTGCAAAGGTTTATAACAAGACTAATCCCGGAGCTAAGGAGTTTATCCTAAGAGGAGAGGTTAACGGAAATCATCCTGACGACACTGGAGGACAGGAGGGATAAGGGGGACATGATAACGATATATAAAATACTGAGAGGAACTGAAAAGGTGGATAGGGACAGGACGCTTCAGAGATGGTACACAACAACAAGGGGTCACAACTGAAGTTGAAAAAACTCAGATGAGCCACAGTTATGTTAGGAAATATTTCTTCAGCCATAAAACTGTCAGGAAGTAGAACACACTGTAGAGTGATTTGGTGGAGTCAGGATCTATGAATAGCTTTAACAAGAGATACGATAAAGGTCATGGAGCGAGGAGAGTGGACTAACAGCGACCAGCGAAAAGGAGGGGGCCAGGAGCAGTGACTCGACCCCTGCAACCTCATAGATGAGTATACACACCTACCTAAAGGCCAGAATTTAAGTTAGGCAAGATAACAGGGCAATGATGTTGACAAAATGCACACTCTAATATGTCACTTTTAATTTTAAAGGGGCCTCATTAGAGTCGACCAAACAATAGAACTCCGAAGATCAAACATTTCCACAGTTAAACGATATTAAGACACTGGGTTGATCACCATTCACATACTATTTTACTGATTTACTCGAGACAAAAGGTTCGACATAATGACTGGCGGTGCTGATAGGAGAGAACAAGGATGAGGAAGAATAGGAAGAGTATGAAGAGGTAGAGGAAAAAGGAAAGAAGGGAAGAGAAGGGGAGGAAGGGTGAAGGGAAGTGAGGAGGAATGTGGGAAGTAGGAAAGACGGCAAACGAAGGAGGGACAGCATCAAGGAGGGCTGGTGAGAGCAGCTCCTTGAGCAGCCACACACTCCACTCTAACAAACCATCCTTCACCCGACATTAACTTTACCTTCCACACTTAATACGATCATATCACCCAAACTATATAATTAGAGTTAAATCTAATATAATCAAATTAGGAATATATCATCCAAACTGTAAAATAAAGCTACCTAAACTCTAATACAAGCAACAATATATCTCAATGAAGCTAAATAAAACGCCACTAAAACTTACTCTTAAAATATACTGTGGTATGTGAATCCTCTGAATTTTTAAATCACACTTGCAAATAAAAAAAATAGTAGCATGCAAATTAAATATGTATGATGATGTTACATCTAGGAAATAATATTCAGGTGAAAGTACACATGTGCATCTGTTATATTTTATTGCGGCAACGTTTCGCTCTCCAGGAGCTCTGTCAAGCTGTTACAAACACTACAGGGAGACTCCCCTCAAGGAAGGTTCCTTGATGTTGGTGAGGGGCTCTTGATTTAGGGAATTGGATCTGTGCTCCAGTTCCCCGAATTAAGCCTGAATGCCTTCCACATCCCCCCCCCAGGCGCTGTATAATCCTCCGGGTTAAGCGCTTCCCCCTTGATTATAATAATAATAATACAGGGAGACTGTTTATATTGATAACACAGTGAGGTGAAAAAAAACATAAGGACTGCACTAGGCTGACTAGCTCATGCTGTTGGTGGTAGCAGCATCAGTGGAGGTAACTGTTGGTTATGTGATGGCGGGGGTTTGTTTTCAGGAGAATCCTTGTTAATACTTCAGAAATGACGAAGCTTCCTTTATTCCGTTCAGTAGTGTCCGAGATGGCGATTAAGGATAATTCAAGGCATTTTCGTTTGCGAAAATAGGGTTCTTTAAACACAAGGCGGGCGTCGTTAAATGTCATCAAATGGTTGGTGGAATTCCGATGTTGACAACATAACTGTTCAAGTTATCGTTCCTGCATGCATTTATGTGCTCCTTCAGACGTGTTTTCCAAGCCTAATTCTGTTTCACCGACGTATACCTTGTCACATCCTCCACAGGGGATTGTGTAAACCCCTGCATTGACTGCTTCGAGGTTCTTCAATTTGGTCCTGGTCAGGTCTTTGATGGAGGTACTAGTGTTGGCTTGTGTGAGTACTTTGGAGATGTTCAACGCAACCTGGCTGCTGGCAAGAATTTTAATTTTAATAGAAAATGATGTTAGTGCGTGGAAAATTGATTTGGAAGGTTCTTTTCTTACAGTCCTTGTTGAAAAAGGAAGGAAAATGTACCTCGGTGAAGGTTTGTATATGCACACTCCTCGTCAAACCCCGCCATCACATAGCAACCAAGTGGTGGTTGTGGCTGTTGTTGCTATTGCTGCTGCTTCTACCAACAACAGTGGCCAGGTAGCCTACAGCAGTGTTTATGCTTTTTCACCTCATTTTGTTACCTATATAGTACATGCTGTGTCCCTGCATTCTTTGTAACGGCTTGACAAAACTCCTACAGAGCGAAACGTTGCCACAATAAAATGTTACATTAATTGCACGTGTACTTTTACCTAATATATTATCACTATTGGATTACAGAACATAAATTATTATAAAAAAGCGCTAAATCCACTAGGGTCATACAGCCCAAGAAACAATATTCACTATTCGATTACAGAACAAATCAAGAAAATAATGCCCGAATGAAAAGAATTCCTAAGCGAATTTGCAGCGAAATCAGAAGCTCACATTATATTATTGATACTTCAAGTCTAGACGGTATTACATTACAGACAAGCACTGCAAGTAGAAAATATTGAAGGAAAAGTGCATTACCAAACAAATACATTAGGTATATATTTATTATAAATACATTTATCTGTTAGGTACATATCTGTTAATGGTAGCTAGGATTAGCGTCCCCGTGGCTTGGTACTGGACCAGGTCTCATTAATTGCAAAACAGATATTGCAGGAATAAAAAATACTAACAACAATACAGAAAAGAGAAGATTAGTGTATGCTGCATGTAAACAGCTTTGTAAAATGTACCTGAAATCTTACGCAGTCAATAAACAGAAAAGACCAGCAATCTTGTCAGAGTGCACAAAGCATTTAATTATCAGGCTTCCGTTTGACAATCGTATGACAGGAGGGTAGTACCTTCCAAGGGTGGCTGCTATCTACCATCATGTTGCATATAACAGAGATGGTGGTGATAACAGACGACTGCTCCTCGGAGGATTTCGACCCTCAATTACAGTTTGAATTATACAATATTAAGGTGGTTTTACAGCTGAGATTATTTGTTATGCACATTGTAAAAAGCTTAAACTAACCTAACGAAATCCACCTAACCTAACCTACAATAACGTAACGTAATGTAAAATGTAAACTAATGCCCGGGTTCCACCTAATAGGTGAAATAATCACCAGAGAATATCAATCAGAACACAGAGTTGCTGGAAAAAACACAAATCGCTAACAGGAAGGGGCCGCAGTGGCTGTACCCACCACCATGAATAATTAATTCAACTGAATATTCAGTATTCAAGGCGTACCAAAGTTTGGATGTCAAAAAAAACACCTTTGCGGCCGAGCTTTTTAATTACATCTAACACCAGATGCAGATGTTTGATAGTTTTTCAAGAGAATCTATATAAAGAAAATTAGCGCACAATATCATGACTGGAACAATACACAGATAACCTACATACAGGAAAAAGAAACTTATGACGACCCTTCGGCCCGACTTGGACCATTAACTAGTTACGCAGGAGCACGGAGGGAGTCACTATATATATACGAGAAGACGGGGACGGGACCAAGAGAGGAAGAAGTAATAACAAAATGAAGAAGTGGTAAAGGAAGTGGTGGTGGTAGTAGTAGTAAGGGTTATGACACGAGAGTAAGAAAGTAGAGTGTAGCGAGGCAACAGTAGTAGTAGTGTAAGTACGTACAATTTATTTGCCTACTTCGAGTATCTATTCTAGGCTACTGTGTTGAGCTGACCATGTAGTAATGGCAACTAAAAATATTTAAGTCTTTTAGGCCTTGCAAATATAATGTCTGCATTTAGTATGGTCACATGTCCGGGAATATACACCTAAAGGGGTATATCAGTGCATATACAACGAGAGGGGTATATCTCTCTGGGTATATACAACGAGAGGGGTACATCTCTCGGGGTATACACAACGAAAGGGGTATATCTCTCGGGGTATGCACAACGAGAAGGGTATATCTCTCGGGGTATACACAATGAGAGGGGTATATCTCTCGGGGTATACACAATGAGAGGGGTATATCTCTCGGGGTATACACAACGAGAGGGGTATATATCTCGGGGTATACACAAAGAGAAGGGTATATCTCGGGGTATACACAACGAGAGGGGTATCTCTCTCGGGATATACACAACGAGAATTTGCTTTAATCCCTATATTACTACTCGAAATATATGTATTCTCTTTACAACCCGCAGGTAGTTTCTTCATGACAAACATCGGCAGCATTTGTTATAAGCTAACACAAACTTACTCATATAGCGCTAAAATTTTGCATAAAAAATTTGTATCAGCGTTAAATTATTGCACATCTATTTCTGGCCACCAGCTTCAATAAACCCCAACTGCAGTAGTTTGTGTACATAATACACGAGCATTAAGTGTTAAAATTAAAATGTAGTATTTTCTCCACCAAAATTTTTACCATAGATTAATACTGTCAAACTTTTCCTTCCATAAATTTAACGTGAATTACGTTAATTTGCTTTATATTACAATTTACTATTTTCATACCAAAAAAATTAATTACGTGTATTATATATATAATATATATATATATATATATATATATATATATATATATATATATATATATATATATATATATATATATATATATATATATATACATATATATATATATATATATATATATACATACATACATACATGTCAGTTAGCAAGAAATTTAAAATTAAATCCTTTCTAAAATTTTCTCTTATACGTCCAAAGATATATAGATTTTCATTTATGTTAATGCAAAAATTAATAATTGTGTTCCAAAAGAACCTTACTAAACTTACCTAACATTATTATAACAAGTGCAATTTAAATTAGCCTAGTCCAACTAAATATATTTTACATAATTTTACAATAATTTAATAATAAACAAAAACAATGAAATATATTTTTTCTTCGTTAGGTTCAGAATGATTTTTGTGAAATTATTGCATACACAAATTATCGCTTGCCTTATTCGGCAAGAGAGATGCTATTTAAGCCAAACTCCCAAGTTTTCCCAATTCTGCACGACAAATATATATTCATATAAAGCAATTTAACCACGGATGTCTTATTATTTTATTGTCCCTTGATAATGTGAGAAATCACGAAAACGATTGGAATATTACTATTATTCGCTGTGGTTATATATAACTAATAGAAATGTAATGTTCTTGTTTCTATATATTTAGCGATACCAATATAAGTTGCATACTTTGTAATCAAAATCTGCGTCAAATGTTCCTTTAATAAGGAATACAATTTGTTTTTTTAACTTGTATAAATATTACACCATTACCCTAAATATTTAAAACCCTCTTCTTTAAAAACATTTTCGAAGCTCACCGCACGGGAATCTTCAAATTATTCTGCTCTTCTCGCTAGATCTGCCTCCCTGAAGCTGTCAAGAAATCTATTGGACTGCCGAAGTAAACTCAGGGAAGTCTCTCACGCAAGAAATGCTCTCCATTCAGAGCAAAATATGGGGAAGAAAGAAGGATTTGAGTGACCAAGGGAAATGATACAATTTGGAAGATCGATAGCGGCGTGTTGGAACCCCAGTCCTCAAAATGCACTAGTATTTCCCTGTCATTAAGTGAAACAACTTATGAACAATCTAAGCCGACAACAAAAGTAAATAGTAGTTATTTTAGTTTATGTTATTTTTACATATATTATCCTAAATTTACACTCAGTTAATCGCCAATAGCAAAAACGGGAGAATAACGTCTGGCAGTGATGCTTGATTTAATGCCTTGGAAACCAAACGTTTGTTTGGTATTGTGGGGCAGATCATCAGGAAACAGCACTGGTTCTTGACAAGGGCCTTCATCAGCTGGTCTACTGGGACTAGGTTTTCGCTCCATTTAATAACCACAGGATCGCCATATAGTAGTTTATTCTGCAAGGAAATACCTGCAGGGTGGTCCGGGGGTCAACGCCCCCGCGGCCCGGTCCATGACCAGGCCTCGCGATGGATCAGCAGGGCCTGATCAACGAGGTTGTTACTGCTGGCCACACGCAAATTAACGTACAACCACAGCCGGGCTGCGGGTCCTACTGACTTTAGGTGCCTGTCCAGCTCCATCTTGAAGATAGCCAGAGGTGTATTGGTAATCCCCAGTATGTATACTGGGAGGCAGTTGAACAATCTTGGTCCCCTGACACTTATTGTGTTGTCTATCTGCGTACTCGCGGCGCCCCTGCTTCTCACTGGGGGGCTGTTGCAACGCCTACCGAGTCTTTTGCTTTCGTAAGGAGTAATTTCCGTGTTCAGATTTGGGACTAGTCCCTCTAGAATCTTCCAAGTGTATATTATCACGTATCTTTCTCGCCTGCGTTCCTAAGAGTACAGGTCAAGGGACTTCAACCGTTCCCAGTAATTTAGGTGCTTCACTTTATTTATACGTGCAGTGAAAGTTCTCTGTATTGGTTTAAATATCCCGTCCATAAGCCTGCTGGCTAATGTACGGTACTTAACGTTTTCTTTACTGTTTTCATTAAGGTTTTCAAGCTTTAACCCAGAATATATTCAGAAACAGAAACTGAAGGCGCACACAAATGCATGAGCTGACACAGAAATAAACAGTAAGAAAATAAGGTGATTAGAAATAAAACAAATTATATATGTATTGTACAGATAAAATATAATACAAGGTCGAATTTATCTAAATGGTGGAAAAGATGCAAAAAAAGTGACAGGAAACATCTAATAACTATGACACTCAAAAACAACTGGATAAAATAATAACCATAATTCTTAAAAGGGTTGACCGGCAAGCCAGCGGAAGGCCTCGGTCAGATGACCAAAAGATTCAGCTGTGGATCATCATATGACTTAAGACCCGCGTCAGGAAACACTTGTCCTGCTTCCTGACAAACCTTACCTAACCTAAACAAATGAAATAAACTGGGAAAACAACATAGTTAAATTCAAACAAGTGATATTACAACTAGTACTGACTTATAGCACGGCAACCAAATTTAAGAGGCGGCTCAAGAGCTGAAGCTCATTACTCACAAACTCTGGTAAATGCAAATGTGCGTTTCCGCACGCACGCATGCACACGCACGTACAAACGATATCACAAAATATTCCTGGAACTGATAAGGTAGACAGGAATAGGATCTTTGAGTGGCGAGAAACGGAAACTCGAGGAGACGGTTGGAAGTTCAAGTCACAGATGATATTAGGATTTCTTCAGTCTCAGAACGGTCAGGAACTACAAAAAGGCACAATACCGTGATTGGAACAATACACAAATATGTAAAGTTAAAGGACACAAGTGCGACTAATGTGACCATTTTATTATTTGATAATGCACTTGTGTCATTTACTTTACATATTGTCGGTAATTCTACCAACATATATACAATGGACAAATAACCCGCACATTGGAAAGAGGAGCTTACGACGACGTTTCGGTCCGACTTGACCATCAGTGTGACTTTGTAAATGGTCCAGATCGGACCGAGACACTGTCGTAAGCTCCTCTCTCCTATGTGCAGGTTATCTGTGTATGGTCAGGACGTGGAATTATGTTGGTGAGAAAGTGGAGGACGGTGGGTACAAATAAGTGAGTACACACATACCACATTAGGTCCATCTTTTAGTATGCAGGACAGGCTTGGTGCCCCTACCTGACCAAGTATGTTCAGAAGCTTGAAAAACTGCAAAGGTCTGCAGCCAACCTAGCCCCAGAGCTAGGATATCCTCATTATAAGGGGACTCAAGGAACTGAATCTAGGCTGGAAAGAATGTGACCAGAGAGGACATGATTATGACGTACAAAATACTCAACAGGAAATGACAGGGCATATAAGAACATTTTTACAGTTCAAGGACCTGGGACAAGAGGAAATAAATGAAAGCTAAAGAAGTAGACGAATCACGGGGACCCTAGGCAGTTCTTTTAGTCTCAGGGTAACAGATACATGTAACGAAGTGAATGTGGAACTGGTGGAGTTTTAAGAATAGATACGACACGGCTCAAGAGGCCCGAAACCAGTAATGCCAGTCAATGAAGTTAAAGAGATAGGATAAGAAGCCAGGACTCGACCCCCCATAAACAAAAAATGGCGAGTACAAATTTGAGTATACACATTGCATGTTAGTGAGCTCCACTTCATAGAAAACTTGTACTGCAAACTGGTCATAATTTAAACAAACTACATTACCCAGCTGTAGCAAAAGTGAAAGGTACCTCAACTTTCGTCAAAAAGTTGCCTGAGCCAACACTACTGATTAAAGTTGAAAATCAGACCAATTAGTGGGTTTCTGTATGAGAGATGGCTAAGAGGAAATAAAAAAAATATAAAAAAAAACTATTTTCAAACATTTTTTGATCTAAAATGAAATAAATGGTACAATTGTTTTCAAACGTTTAAACGAAATAAAAACGCACAGTAAAAAAAAAAAAATCTTCAAAATGAAGAGTTAAAATACACAAATTGGCACGTGTATGAGGTATGGCCTAAGGACAACAAATAGAAGTGGAATTTGTTGGAGCGTTTGTTGGTATAATCATGTAAGAGACGGTACAAACAGGGCCCAGCGAACGGGCGAACGTATTCCTGGCAGGAAGCAAACTATATTTGCGAGTGTTACTGACGAGGTAGCAAGAGTAGCTACAGGATGGGAAAAGGTAAAGTACAAATGTAAGCGGAAGAGATGGAACGCTACGCACACGTATTTAAATAGTAAAAATAATTGAATGTGTACTTGATAAACTCAAAATCAACCTTAGTATAAGCTCTCTAAAACCAGGGATAAAGCAGATCGTGCCACCACACCTACTAAAAAAAGCTGCGAGTGATACCTGCTAACAACCCAAAAAAGTCAACTACAACCACCCTCCATTACATGCAATAACCTCACCTCTCTCAAAACAGTAAAACAAGCCCCGTCAATAAAGTAACAGGAGATACACACGATACCATCTCCAGAACCGTATCAATGATGCGAACAAGACACTATCTCCAAATAATAAAACATTATTTATTCTTTAACACGACCTAGTCCCAATATTAACATTATTCAAATTAAAATTTACGTAACACATAAATATCGTTCCATACTTCATCAAAGAAAAAATCATGACATCGCATTTCAGTAGATGCAACATCCACTATCTCTACACTATCAAGACATTCCACGCCACTATCGTGGTCATCTCAAGAATAAAGCTTAATGCAAACTGCACATACTGTGGTACAGTGTAGTCTCGAATATTCACCACTGCACCACACACCATATTATAAACAGTCACACACATCTGGCCTCTATACTTTGCAGACACACTTTGTAAAGCATTCTCGATTACTATTCCTAGGGGTGAAAATAGAATGAGACTTGACCTCATTAGACATTTGGGAGAGAGGTCTCTTTTTCATTTTCATTAATAGTCCCAGAACACTATACAGCAAACTCCACTAGATACAATGCTCCTGCTCTCTTGCGCATTTCATTCCTTTCCCTTTCTATTTCCTCGAGTATCCCAGTACGACTGCTGTTGCATGCACTCTATAGCTGTCGCATGACTAGCACACACCATTTTCCCAGGTCGTCACACAATCAGGTTCCATCTGGCACCCGGCAGACAAGCATACATGTACCCCAGGGCCACATATGACCCTTTCGTATGT
This sequence comes from Cherax quadricarinatus, assembly GCF_038502225.1. NCBI lineage: Eukaryota > Metazoa > Arthropoda > Malacostraca > Decapoda > Parastacidae > Cherax > Cherax quadricarinatus. The sequence continues at coordinate 18,714,611 of NC_091309.1, forward strand.
GAGTGCAAGATATGACTTATTTCACAGATTGATTTTATTCCTCACACTGCTGGAACCACTTCCGCACGGTAATAGAATGCAACCACTTCCAGGACACCTGATGTACTCTCTTCCATGTTTGCCTCTTCGCCAGCGTCCCATTAAGGCTTAAAACTTGAGCTATTTCAGGCTGGGTAGGCCCTTAAAAGCCAGCAGCTGCCAGTTTGGCCTAACTCGTACTCTTGTTATCTGGTGATCAGCAGGTGGAGGCAGCAGCAATACAAGAACCTGCTCGCAGAGGCACTTAGTACTACAGATAATGCCATGCTCAAATTCTCCCACTCTTCCAAGCTATAGGTAGAATTCTAAGCTCTTCTCACATCAGGAGATCTGCTGGTATATTCACTTCTGGGGAGCAACTCGCCTTAGCCAGTCAAAACCCTGATGTTCTGAAAAACAGATTTTCATATTCTCCCTACAAAGTGATCTGAATGGCCTTTCTTCCCCTCCCGACTACTAGTTGCTTGCTCGCACGCTCTCTCCTTCCCTCTCCCTTTGTATTCACCTATTTGTGGTTGCAGGGGTCGATTCGCAGCTCCTGATCTCGCCTCTTCGCTGGTAGCTACTAGGTCCACTCTCTCCCTGCTCTAAGAGCCCTGTCGTACCTCTCCTTAAAGCTATGTATGGATCCAGCCTCCACTAAATCACTCTCCATATTGTTCCACTTCCTGTTAACTCCAGTGCTCAAGAAGTACTTCCTAACATCCCTGTGACACATCTGAGTTTTCAACTTCTAGTTGTGTTCCCTTGTTCCTGTGTCCCATCTTTGAAACATTCTGTCCCTGTCCACCTTTTCAATTCCCATCGGTATTTTATGTCTGTGCGTGGCCGTGTGTGCATATGTGTACACGGACTCGCATACGGAGCCAGGAGCTGTGACTCGACCCTTGCAACCACATATGGTCGAGTACTTGGCTTACAGAGTCGACTGAGACGCTACTACCTACAAGCATACAATAACTGATGAGACAAGCAACATGTTAGTTGGGGAGCTATATACAAGTCACGTTTGCCTGACCGGTCGTAAATCTGGGAATAACGAACAAGTTCGCTCTTTACCTAACAAATCAGCTTAAAGCTGAACTCGATAAAGAATTCCAATGTAAGAAACTACATTGAAAAATTAGACTCATGTGCAACATCTGGGTATCTTTATTGTAGACGTTTCGTCAGATGTTGCACACGTGTCTAATTCTTAAACTTATCGGTATTGTATGCCGTTCATGTACAAACTACATTGAGTTTATTGGAACGAAAATAGCTCTGTGGAAACACTGGATTCTCTAACCTACGCTCAGTTGAAACATGAATAATTTATTGCTTTAGCCCTTCCGGAAAACGAAACTATATATTTATTTTACCAGTTGTCAATTACGCCATTGCTACCACAAATTTGAAAGGATTCCCTGCGCAAAATAATGAAATATAACGAAGTTACGCAAAGGCAGCCTTGATAGATCGCTGGGGAAAACAATACATCAATCGCCTGCAATAACGCTCGCACCTTGGAAAAACAAGTCCTCATAGTGGACAACACTCAACGGATAAAATAAGTTAAGCTGTCATATTATAGTCATGGGAAGGAAAGGTAAGGGAAAAGTATCTCTAGCTCCTTAGATGAAGAAGCAGTACATATCAGTGCACCCTTACTTTATTATTGCATTCATGAAGTGCTAAACTTGTATGGGTTATACAGCCCCCCTGGGGGAACAGGAGACCATCAGATTCGAGCCATGAGGAATAGGTCCAATCCCTTGGATCAAGAGTCCCTTACCGGCACCAAGGCACTTATCATGACATGACCCCTTCTGGAAGGGTAAGCTGCCATATC
>NC_091309.1:18726480-18736480 GCF_038502225.1 Cherax quadricarinatus
TTTGTGTGTCCCAGGCAAGGAGAATAGCCGGTTTAAGTTTCATTAAGGTCAGTCTATTGATTTTCTTTATGTAAATAGACCAAACTGAGTCCTTCCTTTCCTAAAAACCAATCTTAGACTAGACACTGAACTTTTTTATTAAAATCTGTTGAATACATCGACACTGTGCTGCTACCCTATTTTATATGATAGTTACACATTTCTCTGTCACATTCCATCACGCAGGATGGGGGCTCATACAAGGTGTAGAAATCGTCAGCCTCAGTTGCGAGAGACTTCAGTAGGACAATGAGGATATCGTCAAGTATTCCAGCAAGGGTTCATCAGCTACGGGAGCTTCCAAGGTTTCAATTCAGCACAGCTACAGTTACTATCATTTGGGAAATTGCAATTTCTGAGAGGATAGCCTATCCCGTACACAGAAGAAATTGAATTTTTCAAGATATTTCCATCATTCCAGATTGATGGCAAGAGAAATTATATAGAGGCTTTCTATGACTCCGCATTTTCAGCTAAAGAAGATATAATAGCGTCTTTTCTAATAATATAATATAATAGCTACTTTTCTAAAGGATACTGTAGTTACGTTATTATTTACATGTACATGCACTTATACACATACGAACATATACATGTATATACATACACACCTATGCAATAATCGCGAACTAGTGATACAACATGCAAAACCACAGAGGGAGGCGAATAATCTCTATTAACTCCCCCTGTGGTTTTGCATACACACCTATGTATATACATATACTACTCAATACACACATACAGTATGTTTTTCCATACAATTGGGACATCACTCGCTGCTAATGAGCACTGGAAAATTCAGGAGAGGACAATGAGGATATCCTCAAGCACCCCAGAGTGGATAAAATATTTACACAATTCCAGGTACCCTATTCCATCCAGCCTAAAGTCAATGACACTGAACGAATGCTTGAAAACTGCCAAACTCTACGGGAATCGCCTACCAAGTATCGTTCATTAATTCCTCTCAGTCTTATATATTACCGAGATTGGGTTCAGTTCTTTTGTCTCATCATACAAACGTATATATACACACATGATTACATTCACACATATTCGTACACACGCGTATACATATGCACACATACACACATGTATGCATACAAATACACATGTCCACATGTGTATGTATACATGGGCATACGTATGCCCATGTATACATACACATATTCATTGCACACGAATACATATAAATACACGTATATATATGAACGTATACAAAAGTATTAATAAATATACAGTCACACTTATCCACATATGTATACATACACAAGTATATATCTGAAACTGAAGACAGATGAGTCATTGAGAATTAAGAAAGTAATTTTGTCTCAGAGTGGTTGAAAAGTGTAATGACCAATGCAAACACACCTTGGCAAAGTACATGCATACATACGCACGTACACACACCCACACAAGCATACATACGCACGTGCACACACCCACACAAGCATACATACGCACGTGCACACACCCACACAAGCATACATACGCACGTACACACACCCACACAAGCATACATACGCACGTACACACACCCACACAAGCATACATACGCACGTGCACACACCCACACAAGCATACATACGCACGTGCACACACCCACACAAGCATACATACGCACGTACACACCCACACAAGCATACATACGCACGTACACACACCCACACAAGCATACATACGCACGTGCACACACCCACACAAGCATACATACGCACGTACACACACCCACACAAGCATACATACGCACGTGCACACACCCACACAAGCATACATACGCACGTACACACCCACACAAGCATACATACGCACGTGCACACACCCACACAAGCATACATACGCACGTACACACACCCACACAAGCATACATACGCACGTGCACACACCCACACAAGCATACATACGCACGTGCACACACCCACACAAGCATACATACGCACGTACACACCCACACAAGCATACATACGCACGTGCACACCCACACAAGCATACATACGCACGTGCACACACCCACACAAGCATACATACGCACGTACACACCCACACAAGCATACATACGCACGTGCACACACCCACACAAGCATACATACGCACGTACACACCCACACAAGCATACATCTTAATAAGGAATCGTTCAGGACCCTATACACCGTGTACGTTAGGCCCATATTGGAGTATGCGGCACCAGTTTGGAACCCACACCTAGCCAAGCACGTAAAGAAACTAGAGAAAGTGCAAAGGTTTGCAACAAGACTAGTCCCAGAGCTAAGAGGTATGTCCTACGAGGAGAGGTTAAGGGAAATCAACCTGACGACACTGGAGGACAGGAGAGATAGGGGGGACATGATAACGACATACAAAATACTGAGAGGAATTGACAAGGTGGACAAAGACAGGATGTTCCAGAGATTGGACACAGTAACAAGGGGACACAGTTGGAAGCTGAAGACACAGATGAATCACAGGGATGTTAGGAAGTATTTCTTCAGCCACAGAGTAGTCAGTAAGTGGAATAGTTTGGGAAGCGATGTAGTGGAGGCAGGATCCATACATAGCTTTAAGCAGAGGTATGATAAAGCTCACGGCTCAGGGAGAGTGACCTAGTAGCGATCAGTGAAGAGGCGGGGCCAGGAGCTCGGACTCGACCCCCGCAACCTCAACTAGGTGAGTACATACGCACGTGCACACACCCACACAAGCATACATACGCACGTACACACACCCACACAAGCATACATACGCACGTGCACACACCCACACAAGCATACATAGGCACGTGCACACACCCACACATACATACATACGCACGTGCACACACCCACACAAGCATACATACGCACGTGCACACACCCACACAAGCATACATACGCACGTGCACACACCCACACAAGCATACATACGCACGTACACACACCCACACAAGCATACATACGCACGTGCACACACCCACACAAGCATACATACGCACGTGCACACACCCACACAAGCATACATACGCACGTACACACACCCACACAAGCATACATACGCACGTGCACACCCACACAAGCATACATACGCACGTACACACACCCACACAAGCATACATACGCACGTGCACACACCCACACAAGCATACATACACACGTGCACACACACCCACACAAGCATACATACGCACGTGCACACATCCACACAAGCATACATACGCACGTGCACACACACCCACACAAGCATACATACGCACGTGCACACCCACCCACACAAGCATACATACGCACGTGCACACCCACCCACACAAGCATACATACACACGTGCACACCCACCCACACAAGCATACATACGCACGTGCACACACACCCACACAAGCATACATACGCACGTGCACACCCACCCACACAAGCATACATACGCACGTGCACACCCACCCACACAAGCATACATACGCACGTGCACACACACCCACACAAGCATACATACCTACATGCATACAAATTTGTTTCAGATTTTGGTGCATTAGAAACTTATGGCTGCTTAGCATTATTCCTCACCATTGAGTGGGTTGAGGTACAGGGGTTTCTGGGGGTTAAGGAATACATGGGATACCTTTCTGAGATCACGTGTTTTGCGTGTTTGTGAAATCTATGCGCATGTCTTCAACTGCTCAACGCATGTTCATGCCTTATTCTCCCCCATCCCCCCGTTTATACCTGATAATATTAATGTTAGATGTGAATGTTGGTATAACCTAAACCACCCATATAATAATTGTACTAGGGTTAGTTTCTGGTGGCACTTACATTTTACTAAGCTAATAGTTTGTATTCACGGGAAGTTCTAAATCCCGTAAAGGTCATATGTAATGCTCTCCTATACGTTAGCTCCGTGTGCTCCGCCGTGCTCCGTGTTTTTTTCGTGATTATCATTTCTCTTGCGTGTTAGAACTTTAAACTGCGCCGTGAACTTATAAGGTACATACCTTCAGCGTTTGGAACTAATCTAGCAAAAAATAGTATACTCTGAGTCAAAAAAAGGGAGAATTAGTGTGCAATACCATAGCAGTCATCCTCCCAGAGGGGAACTATAGGTTTAGCGTGCCGTATACCTTTGAATACCTTTGAAGAGTTTCGAGAGCTTCTCTCCGAGCCCGGCCAATGACCAGGCTCGTCTGGTGCTTGTCTGGTCAACCAGGCTGTTGCTGCTGGAGGCCCGCTGCCCCACATATCCATCACAGCCTGGTTGATCTGGCACCTGGTGAAGATACTTGTTCAGTTGCCGTGTGCAGATAAAAAATATTAGAACAAATTCTTTCAGAGGAAAGAAAGTCGCCCTGATAATAGTGTCATACATAGTGTTACAGTGTATATCACATTGGTGCCTTAGTATATAGATACGATACCATAATAAATGCTAAGGTGAAATTAAGGCTGAAGGGTTGGGCCTAAAGAGATAGGTTCATGTTGTAAATAGTTGCCAGCAGTCGCCAGGACCCTACCACGCAGGTCAGCTCCTATTATAATCTTCCTAAACCTGCTGCGTACCTGACCTATAATCTAGCGATACCATTGAGTAAAAAATTACTATTGAAATACGAAAAGGTGCACAATCTTGAGGAAATACGAAAATTATTGTTATAACCAAAAAGAAGCGCTAGGAAATACGAAAAGTATACAGCTCTGTAGAAATACGATAGTGTCGAGTTAAGATAAGATTTCGTTCGGATTTTTAACCCCGGAGGGTTAGCCACCCAGGATAACCCAAGAAAGTCAGTGCGTCATCGAGGACTGTCTAACTTATTTCCATTGGGGTCCTTAATCTTGTCCCCCAGGATGCGACCCACACCAGTCAACTAACACCCAGGTACCTATTTGCTGCTAGGTGAACAGGACAACAGGTGTAAGGAAACATGTCGAATGTTTCCACCCGCCGGGAATCGAACCCGGGCCCTCCGTGTGTGAAGCGGGAGCTTTAGCCACCAGGCCACCAGGCCAGTGAATGTATACACCAAAATAAGATCATCTATCATCCAGAAACCTTTTCACAGTGCTGCAGTAGCTAATAACCAGTAACAAATTGGTACTTAGTGTGGGGTGACGAGCATTAGAAATTTCCTCCTTTTTTGAAATACGAGACATACACAGTTTGTGGAAAAACATTAAACTTGTAGTTAGCAGTAGTCGCAATATACACAACGAAAAGTAAATATTCCTCCAGTATCTTCACCAGTCAACAATAGTGATAAAAATAGCATTTGTTGTCGTGGAGGTGGAAAAAATCTAGAAAAGCTAATACAGTGATCTATAAGTGCCCAAAACTTCAGGCTGTAAAAAAAAGGTGCCAGAGGTCACCGGCCGTTCATCATAGTAGGAGCTGCTAGAAGTCACCGGTTTCTCAAACACACAAGTTATAATTTCTGTATCAAACTGAACACATATTATTCTATTAAATAATATTCCAGTAGACCTTTCACGAGCTAGTCCAAAATCACAGACTTGATTCATAAGTGATCCACTGACTGGATTCGTCCGGATTCGTCCGGATTCGTCCATGAAATAAGTGAACCACGATCGAATTCAAAATCTTTAAGACTTCCTAGGCGCCCTTAACACCCAAACGGATTCGTTGAAAAAATAAGGTATCCTCTGACTGGATTCATAAGCTGAGGGGTTTTATGCACCCTTATCAAACACCCAAACAGTAACTACTAGAGCGGTAAGATTGTCCTATACACATACACGTACAAATACAAATAGATACAATACAAGTAGATTGATCTACACTTTGAGGATATTAGTGGAATATACAGTAAAACAACTTATAAAATCACATCATGAAATCCTGTGTAGTCTGCAACCAAACAAATGGGCTACTGCATAGATTTTGTGCAACATGCAACCTCCCTTCCTGTAAGCTTTCCACCCTGAAATGTGTCATTCTTCAGTTCAGGAAAGACAATGTCATAAAATATATTGCCATACACACCACCTAAAGGAGACAAGAAGATACAGAACATCCAGACCATGGGAAAACCTGGGTAGCCACAACCACTCCAGGAAGGAAAAAAAGCTGGCAGGAAATGACAGAAATCGGGTACCAACTCTGATCATTTCTGGAGCGGAATCACAGTCAATGGCCTCCACTCCAAAACAACAGATATTAGTGCCAGGAAAAAAAGACCTCCCCCCATACCACCAGTACAAATCTTTGCAAATATACAGGGTCTAAAGCCAGCAACAAACAACAAAGTACCTTTCATCCGTAGACTGTTTACAGAGTCAAACGCAATGTTCGCGGTGTTCACAGATACCCATATAAAGGATCACTTTGACAATGAAATATGGATCCTGGGTTATAACCTATACAAATGCAACAGAGTGAACAGGAAAAAAGGTTACAAAAAGGACAGGGGAAAAAAGGGGGTTAGCCTGTATATCACAGAGTCACTTAAATGCTCGGAACTACTAAATGCCTCAAACAATGTAGTTGAAGTTTTGGCAGTAAACATCAAGAACCAAAACCTGGTCATTGTGGTTGTATACAAGCCTCCGGATGCAACTTCCCAACAATTCCAGGAACAGCTTGTGAAAACTGATCACTGTCTGGAAAATCTTCCAGCTCCTGCCCCCAACAGGATTTCAACCTAAGGCACCTAAAATGGAGGAATGTAGCAAATAATGCTGTAGCAGAGAAAACACCAGGAGCCAGCTCAGATGAAAACTCTCACACACACGAGCTTTTAAATCACTGCACCAAATTCACCTTAAACCAGCAAATAATAGAGCCTACTAGACTGGTGAATACACTGGACCTCATTTTCACTAACAATGATGATCTGATACCAAATATTACCACAGCAAAAACAATATACTCAGATCACAACATAATAGAGGTTCAGACATGTATGCGTGGGCTCCCAGACCAACAAAATGTGATTAGTCATGAGGGAGCCCTCACCAAATTCAACTTCAATAACAAAAACATAAGGTAGGACCAAGTAAACCAAGTCCTAAATGTTATAAACTGGGAGGATAGCCTAAGCAACATGGATCCCAGCCTATGTCTAGAACAAATTAACCTTGTGGCACTCGGGGTATGCTCAAGGCATATTCGTTTAAGGAAAAGGAAGAGAAGATGCAAGTAGAAAGAGAGGAGCTCCATATACAAGCAAATGTGAAGAATAACAGAGCGGATAAAAGAGGCCAATATATCTGTAATACGAAGGGAGACACTGGTCAGAGAAATGGCAAATATCAAACTTATGCTAAAGGAATCAAGAAACACGAGAAGAACTAAAAGCCATAAATGAAATTGAAAGAAACCCAAAATATTTCTTTTCTTATGCCAAATCAAAGTCGAGAACAGCATCCAGAATTGGGCTCCTACTTAAACGAGATGGGCCCTACACAGATGACAGCAAGGAAATGAGTGAGCTACTCAAGTCCCAATATGACTCGGTTTTTAACGAGCTGCTAACTAGACTGAGAGTCAAAGATCTAATGATTTTTTTATGAGCAAGACAAAATTTGGTAGACTTAAACCTATCTGATATTATCCTGACGCCAAATGACTTCGAAAAGGCGATTAATGGCATGCCCATGCACTCTGCCCCAGGCCCAGACTCATGGAACTCCGTGTTCATCAAGAACTGCAAGAAGCCCCTATCACGTCCTTTTAACATCCTATGGAGAGGGAGTATTGACACAGGGGTCGTCCCACAGCTACTTAAAACAACAGACATAGCCCCACTCCACAAAGGGGGCAGTAAAGCAATAGCAAAGAACTACAGACCGATAGCACTAACATCCCATATCATAAAAATCTTTGAAAGGGTTCTAAGAAGCAAGATCGCCACCCATCTAGATACCCATCAGTTACACAACCCAGGGCAACATGGGTTTAGAGCAGGTCGCTCCTGTCTGTCCCAACTACTGGACCACTATGACAAGGTCCTGGATGCTCTAGAAGACAAACAAAATGCAGATGTAGTATACACAGACTTTGCAAAAGCCTTTGACAAGTGTGACCATGGTGTAATAGCGCACAAAATGCGTGATAAAGGAATAACAGGAAAAGTTGGTAGATGGATCTATAATTTCCTAACAAATAGAACACAAAGAGTAGTAGTAAACAGAGTAAAGTCTGAGGCGGCTACGGTGAAAAGCTCTGTTCCACAAGGCACAGTACTCGCTCCCATCCTGTTCCTCATCCTCATATCTGACATAGACAGGGATGTAAGCCACAGCACCGTGTCTTCCTTTGCAGATGACACCCGAATTTGCATGACAGTGTCCTCCATTGAAGACACTGCAAGACTCCAGGCGGACATCAACCAAATCTTTAAATGGGCCGCAGAAAACAATATGAAGTTCAATGATGAGAAATTTCAATTACTCCGATATGGAAAACGTGAGGAAATTAAAACTATATCGGAGTATAAAACAAATTCCAACCACACAATAGAGCGAAAAACTAATGTAAAAGACCTGGGAGTGATCATGTCAGAGGATCTCACCTTCAAAGACCATAACATTGTATCAATCGCATCTGCTAGAAAAATGACAGGATGGATAATGAGAACCTTCAAAACTAGGGATGCCAAGCCCATGATGACACTCTTCAGGTCACTTGTTCTATCTAGGCTGGAATATTGCTGCACACTAACAGCACCTTTCAAGGCAGGTGAAATTGCTGACCTAGAAAATGTACAGAGAACCTTCACAGCACACATAAGTGCGATAAAACACCTCAATTACTGGGAACACTTGAAGTTCCTAAACCTGTACTCCCTGGAATGCAGGCTGGAGAGGTACATGATCATATATACTTGGAAAATCCTAGAGGGATTAGTACTAAGCGTGCACACGAATATCACTCCCTATGAACGCAAAAGACTCGACAGACGATGCAACATCCCCTCAATGAAAAGCAGGGGTGCCACTAGCACGATAAGAGAACTCAATAAGTGTCAGGGGCCCAAGACTGTTCAACTGCCTCCCAGCATACATAAGGAGGATTACCAGTAGACCCCTGGATGTCTTCAAGAAGGTGCTGGACAGGCACCTAAAGTCAATACCTGACCAGCCAGGCTGTGGTTCGTACGTCGGATTGCGTGTGGCCAACAGTAACAGACTGGTTGATACTAGTCCCTGTAGGATTTTCCAGGTGTATATAATCATGTATCTCTCCCGCCTGCGTTCCAGGGAATACAGGTTCAGGAACCTCAAGCGCTCCCAGTAATTGAGGTGTTTTATCTCCGTTATGCGCGCCGTGAAGGTTCTCTGGGCACACTTGAAATAAAAAAAATTATTCGTTTTACCAGACTTCCAATAATTTTTATATAAAAATAATGAACAGTAAAGATACCTATATGGAGTTTTATTAAATTACGATATAAAACTCAGATGTGGCAATATTTCTTGATCATATGAATTCTAATTTTCCCTCAGTTGTGACTTAACAATAGTGAAGTCACAGGGATGACCGAAACGTCGTTATAAGATTCATTTAAGGGCGAGTTATCAGTGAGTGGACTCAGTCCCCTGAGTGTGCTTCGATGAAGATGGGTGCTCTTGATCCAAGGTATTGAACCAATCTTCATTTTTTCTTGGATCGAACATGATTGCCTGCCATCCCCCCAGGTGCTGCGCTGTAAGACTCAAACTGGTTTAGCGCTTCACTTTGCCATACACGATCCGCATACAAACTGAAGCCTTATATCACATACTATAATTCCCATATTAATAATGCAATGTTCGGAGCATCAAATACTGCTAGTCTTCAAGATTTAGTAAAATTAACATTAAATACATGTCATGACATACATATATATTTGTGAAATACAACATTTTAGGGATAAAAGGATTGTTGTTGTTAGTATATGTGTTAAATGTAGCTTTAATAGCCCACGTACAGTTAGCAGGCCTTAAATCTAAGAAATTAACGACTTGCATGAATGTACAAGTGATCTTACCTGAAATCTGA